>NW_009915085.1:17407-53813 GCF_000696875.1 Nestor notabilis | reverse complement strand
GATTCATATACCAGATATTCCTCTCCTAGTGATACGCAAATACTAAACTTCTTGCACTGGTCTTAGCAGTACTTTCTCCTCTTTGTCACTAGTTGATAACTAGACTTTTGCAATGAAAATGAAGGACCAAAATCAATTCTATCTAACTGCACGTACATCTACATCTTTACGTCCAAAGTGATTTATCATACCACCAAGCACCGTAGGTCTGTGATCCACCTAGTCCTTATGGTCCTGTCACAGGACAATTCAGTGTGGGGTAAGGGAAGTAACAGTGGAGCAACCAGAACCCAAAAAGGTACTTTGCATACTAGCCTAGAAACTCAGTCCTACTTTCTTAAACTTTGCCAAACCACTGAATATATTAGGAGGAAGGATTGGCAAAAGTACTTCCTCAACTTGCTCAAATGCTTGGCAAAATGCTTGAACAGTTCTGATTTTGGATATGATCTATAGAGCAACAAGCAGCATCAAACTGAGAGCAGAAATAGGAAAAGGAACATTTTGCATCCATGCAAGTTTGTCCTAGGTGGTTGGATAACTATTAATTGCTGTGGCTCACACAGGAGACTGTGATTTCCATTTGCCTCAGGAAAACCTACAGAGTCTCCCTTTAGGGTGTAAACCAGCCCAAGACCCTTTGTTATGTGCTTGTTTGCAGTTATTTTGCAGAACATAAAATGTGGCCTCCCCTTCATGAGAGCACTGCAGTATCTGTTGGCTCGAGGGCTGCAATGTATCCAGGCTAAAATGCATTAGCTGAAGTTACAATCCCAAGGAAGATTGCATCTTTGCATAAATTTACAGTTATTTTTTTCCTATATGTGCTGTACAGAGAGATTTCACTATTATAGTTTGGGGTTTTTTTTATGTTCATCTGTTTTCCAAAATGTCAGAGTGGAGGTCTTCATGGTTAAGATGACAGCTATATTTAGACTGATTTTAAATGAATGATGGAGAGTATGTATCATGCTGTCTGGGAATAATGCTAGAGCTACTGAAAACTAGGGTTTCTGGTTTACAAGATTTTTACTGCTATTATTTATTAACTGAGTGCCAGGGAGACAAAGAACATCTTCTAGTTGAATCTGGGTGACTGCTAAGTCAGGCATGAAAGCGGCTGAAGCTAGCAAAGACAGCTCAACATGGTGCTATAATCTATCTTTTACAACAGTTGCTAGAGAACTTTGAGTCTATATCACCACATCATTCCTGGATTTTTTATTTTGAGAACTGCCTAAAATGCACTGGCAGCAACTACAGGGATCATTGATTTTGCTAACTTAGCTGAGGGTTAACTTACCTTTAGGCTACAGAATTAGACTACTAAATCACAGAGCACTAAGCTCTATACCTGCAAGTCTCTTCACCTCTCATATATAAGAATTTTCTAGTTTGGGGGTCAGAAGCTCTTGTGCAGTGATAACAATTATTTCTTGCCTGAAGAAGGCCCACATCAGGGTCCCTTTATGGTAGGCATTGTATAGACCTTTGGTAAGAGAGCCTGATCTAGCAAGTTCACAATAAAAACATGGGATGAAAAATATCGTTTCTTGATTTGTAAGAGATATTGGAAGAAATGGCAAAATAAAAATAGTATTGTGAAAATAGATCTGTTTGGTTCATCATATGTTGTAGTGGTTTTGAGAGTTATATTTTTACTTTTAAATATGTTATTAATATTTTGTTTGCTAATATGTTTAAGCTCAGGTGATTTTCCAATAAAGAATTATATCAGTTCATTGGAAAGTGTCAGCATGGACTTCTCAAACATTTATCAATGTTTCTTCATTGTTTACGAATTGGGACATTTACTAACATTAAAACTCTTTCCCAGTCACTTTGGAAAGTTACAAACTGCTTCTATTTTAATACACAGAATAATGGTATCTAGGCAAGAAACTTATCACATCAAGAGCTTGTCACTACTGCCTCTTACCAAAACCATGCGTTCCTGAAAGAAGTACCTATAAACTATTCCATGAGCCAAGCTCACACACAAAGAAGAATCAAAGCCAAAAAGTGGAATTTAGAACAATTGGGTAATTTTTTAGATCTGGCAGCACGGCTGAGGCTGAGACCTCAAGAGAGAATTTGGGGTTATTAAGATCAGTAACAAAGCACCAGTTTGGAAACACATGCTTTCGACGACCGTTATTATTTTAAAAGCACAGTAGTTGAGAATGAGCTTTATTCACAAGGGCTACCCTCTGAATTTTTAAAGCAGGCCATGTAGGGTGATCAGCATTGTAATCTTTCCTGAATAAACACTGCTTAATATCACTGAGTGCTTCAGCAGGCTGTAAAGTGGCCTCGAGTTTTCAGGAAATTGAATAAGATACACTTCTGTGTAGATACCTAGGAGAAAGACTGGTATGTTGCAGCACTTGTGATAAGAGTGAGGTACAGCTGTCACAGCCTGGCAAACAAACAGTGTTATACAAAAAGCAAGAGGCAATGGCATAATTTAAGGTAATTGATAAAAAAGATCCTATTACCACTTACAAGCAGTTCCAGTTTCACCCCCACTAATTAGGGATAAAAAAATAGTTCCCAAATGCATATGAAATTATACAGCGTGCTTCCCAGTGTCAATGTGGTGGTCAGAGTCCACCTTGTCTACAGGCATGTATGGAGGTGTATTGGGGTAGAACAGGTCCTCAGGGTGGAGCAGGTCCCAAGAGCCACTGATGGCTGAGAAGATAATACATATTACCTTTCACAATCTTTGTTAATCTTTCATTTAATGGTATTTGAGCAATACCTTCAGAGACATCATTTTGGTACTCTTGATCAACCCAAGTGATCTGTATTCCAAAGAAATGTTCCAAAACAACAGTTTTATTTACTGCACAGTCTAACCTCATACTACTCATTGGATTTAAAAAAAAAAAATCTACTCACAATATAGCTTTGCAAATATAAACTACGCCAGAATTTAAACAACATTCTCATACTATTCCTTCTACACTGTATTTAAAAGATTCAGAAATAATTTACTTTAAATTCTTACTTTGAATGGGTTTTATTTAGTGTCAGAGTAAATATTTTTGAAAGGAGTTCAAGTTTGACAAATATTTTTACTTCGAGACTATTGTCTTTTCTTTATGAAACAAAAAATGTGTATTTGTTAAATAACATATAGAGATAAAACTCCAGTTGTCTGTTAATAACTGTAATGCACTCAACTGCACCTTTGTCTAACATTTGTGGAGGTATTGAAGAAATGTCAGAAATAATCCAGGAACTGACAAGCAGAACTTCTCTGTACATAATAATAATGGATATATTCATGCTTATCTATCCATGTTGCATATATTAAATGCAATTTTACTTGCACATGGATGTACTGGCATCTTCAGTGCAGGAAATTGAACACAGCATACACTTAATCAGCTTCAAAGTGTTTATATAGTCATTATCTAAACCCCCTGAACACCTCTGTAATATGTAAAATAGTTGTACAATGGCCTAGGTTCTAAGCAAGGTGGTAAATGTTAAATTAACAGCATTGAGCTAATTTGACTGCAGTATTTTCTACATTAAAAAAAAATCAATTGAACTATTTTCCTCTTTATTTAGGTGTGGCAGTTTCCTATGTATGCATATATATAGGGACACACTCACACAAGCATTCTTTTCAAGTTAATTTATTTCAATTAAATTAAATTCAATTAATTTATTCCAATTAAATTAAATTCAATTAAATATTCCAGCTGAAAGATTTCTAATCAGTTTGAGTTCATTTGAAATAAAATGTCCAAACAGCTGAAAAATGTTTCCCATGAGCTTTAAAACATTTTGAAAACCACACTTCAAACTGAGCAGGTGAATCACTTCCTTGCAGACAGTCCTAACTCACAGGATAAGAAACTCCACTTTACCTGTAAAGAGGGCCCTGGGCACAAATCCTTGAAAATGTTGTCCTTAAAATTTATTCTGAAGTTCATTGTAGCTTTAGCATAATGCATTTACCAACATGCTTTAGTACAGTAAATGCCTTTTGGGCCATCTCATTCCATGCCATAATTGTTTTCTGGGGAAACCCTTACCCGCTACTTGATTTATGCAATACAGATGGTTGGTAAAACTTGAATTTTTATTGATGCATAGTAATATCTTTCTCAGCACCCTTAAAGAAAGTGACATAATTCTTTAAGACATAATATTACGCTTAGGAATTGCTCTAGAGGGTCATCAATCTTTTGTGAAACTCTCTCAGCACTCTGCTAGTGTTAAATAAACCATGACTAGAAATGAAATTTAAAATAGTTTGAGTGATTTCTGCAAAATGTTCTCCATTTGCCAATTATGTAGCACTATATTTCATCCTATCAGTTATTCATTATTCTTTGCTAAAAATACAGCAATGGCAAGGGATTTTTGTGAGTTCCAGAAGAATTACAGATGACCCACTTAATGAAAACCAGGGACTATTTTATAAAAAATTACAAAGCTGATGAACTAAGTGATGATGACATGATATTTGCTTATCAGTGTTGCTTTCTTGATAAGGAAAAATATACGAGCCCAATTAAGAAAAATGTTTATTCAAAGCCATGTTCTCAAAGGCCAGCTGAGCCTTCTGAGTTGATCCCTAATTCACGTCGCATCCTGATGGTCCTTAGCTGGTACCAGAGTTACAAAAGGCAAAGGAAGAAGCATAATCCAAATACATTTGTCTTAAATACTAAAAAGGCCATATCCATGTCAATGTTCCTTCTTCACACATCTCCAATGAAAGGATTCCACCTTTCTTTGATACCATATTCATCATCTCACTCTCCCTCTTCCTCATGCAGATTTTTCCTTTAGATTTGCCATTTTAGCTCAAATCCTGAGTTGAAAGCCTTAAACACATTCTGAGTTCTGCTGGCTGTAGTTCATTTTATTCTAGGTATTTTTATAGCTGTGGGTGTTTTGATTTGACTTCAAACCTCAAATGAACTTTCAAGTTCCACAGCATTGTCTCTGACCCAAGGATAGGGATGTTCCCCCTACAGCCTTGTTGTGCATTTCAGCAGATTCCAGGCATCAGCCTGGACCTTGAAGAGTTCTTTGCTCATAAAGCTGAATCAGGAACCTGTTTAAGGCTCCAATGTGATGTTTAACATAGAAAATACAGGTAAGTCCCTAAAATAGGATAACGAGGTGGGTGGAGTGGGAAGGCAAAGGTTTGGTATTACTTTTTCAATGTCACCTCCTTTTGTGGCCCCACAGGCCCAGATTAACAGGGAAAACTAACCTTGATGTTGCTCACAGTATGTTACATAGAATCATAGAATGGTTGGGGTTGGAAAGGACCTTAAGATCATCTAGTTCCAACCCCCCTGCCATGAGCAGGGACACCACACACTAAACTATGTCGCCCAAGGCTCTGTCCAGCCTGGCCTTGAACACTGCCTTGGGCAACCCATTCCAGTGCCTCACCACCCTCACTATAAAGAACTTCCTCCTTGTATCTAACCGAAACTTCCCCTGTTAAAGTTTGAACCCATCACCCCTTCTCCTATCACTACATACCATCCTTACTGCCACTGGAAAACAAAAAAAAAATGCCTAGAAGAAGGTTATGTTTTCAAATGTCTTCATTTTGTTCAGTATTCCCTAACTGGCTGATGTCTCACTACTGTCCCATTCGTATGAAGAGATGCTAGCTATGAGAGGGGATGCTTTCTGCAAAGAAAGGAAAAGATGGTGGGATCCTACACAGATATTATTAGATATTTTGCTTTGATTTGCATGCTCACTGAACGTTTTTAACCTGTCCTCCCTAATACTAAAACATTCAAAAATAATGAAGAAAAACTAGTTTACTAAAATGTGTGTAATATACGAGAGAGTAAACAAAAGAAACAGTAGCAATAACTCTGGGGAGTTGCTTTAAATTACGGAAAGGAAATAGCTAAGTTTATCTCAAGTAAAACAAACTGTTTATTTTCACTTCTTGTTCTAGTTTATGGCAAATCAACACAAAGTTTATCTTGTGTGGTTTAAATAGTGATTTTCCATTAACAAAACATATACCAGAAAAAAATCGTAAAAGCACTAGCTCTTTAGTTCTTATTATTCAGGCTTTGATTCATAGAGTATGTCTACATTGTATAGTGGAAATCAGTTCAACATTTTAGAACAAACCTTGGTATAAGAGTTTGTATAGTGCAGCGCTTGGTCAGCCTATCCCATGATGCATGACTGGAGTACTTTCAGGACTCACTTGACATTTCTGCCTATTGTTTCATCAAATAGAGTACTTGATAGATACTTACCTACACATATCTCAGTTACGTTCTAGCTGGGGCAACTTTGCACCAGAGTCCTTTGAAAAACATGAATTCATGGCTTTGGTAGCAGATAGGTACCAGCACAAGAGAGTGGCCATGGATGGGACATCATGTCATGAACTCAGGTCTCAGAAGAATCATAGGGAATGAGGTATGAGAGGCAGACCACAGACCTATGGTGAAGCAAAATAAGAAAAGCTTTATGATATAACTTCACAGAGATATGAATTTTGAATATAACTAGAGATTAATGTGGTGCTGACCTGAAACCCAACAATTTCTTTTCATTTTCTAAAAGAAAACTCCATTAAAATCATATAATGCAGGCTGGACAAAACCCAAGTTTTAGTGAACTATATTTCAACTGAAGATATTTGACCAGCTTTAGCAGTGTATAAAACTTACGGAGAGATGAGAAGTGGATCAAAGCAGTTTGCCATCTGCTCCTGTAAATCAAACCTTTTATCTTAATGATTAAAGCAAATAGGGCAGCTATCATGACATCCCTAACACTTTATTAAATCAAAGTATACAGCACCTGTAGAGCTGAAACTTTACTGCAATCCCAACATGTGAGATTTATGTGACAGTCCACATGACTGGTGGATTTTGGGAGTGATAGTCTTTATTCTTACTGTGAGGAATGGGGGAAGACATGCCTTGTCTGCCAACACTACGGAAGAGAAATTATAAAAAATATTCATATGTTAAAACTTCTAATCTTCATAAGGGAGAGAAAGAGGGAAAAAAAAGAAGGTTTGTCTTCATTAGAAGTACAAATAATGACCAGGATATTAACCTATTATTCACAAGGTAAGATCACTTAGTTCACAGACACAATTTCTTTGTTAAGAAAATAAAATGTTTATTTGTGATATTCCTTTTGAAGCTAATGAGTTAAAAAACTTTCAGAATCTCCCTTTCATGGATGGCCAGCGATTCTTAAAAAGAAGGTACTGAGAAGTTTTCTGAAACTTTTCTCTTCTTTCTTCAAGTAATTCATCTACTTCACAAAAGAATACCTCTCTTCCCTCAGAGTCATCCCCTAATTAATGTACTGTGTCTTTGCTGGTTATGGCTGACTTTTTCCAAATTGTAAGGAAAAAAAGTGTATCACTATATCTGTAGTGCAGCCTTTCTTTCTCTGGAGATTTACCATCAAGAAGTCTGCAGTATTCATCTAACTAGATGAGTGTTCAAAACTTGTTTGAAATAAATACATGGGAGAAACCTGAACTCAGTGAGTTTCATTTTAATACAAATGCTTTTCCTTGTTCATAATGCCCCTTATTATTTTCAGCATAATAACAATTTTGATACTACTCTCTTTATAAGAAGGTGAAATACTGGTTAGACAGATAGGTTTAAAACTGAAACAGTTTTCACACAGATGATCCCGATGATACATTCGGAGTGAAGCTGTTGTTTAAGAACTACACTCAAATTTTCAGGTAGAGACTAATGAACTCATCACAACTGGAACAGATGGCGCAGCCCATTTTCTAGTCTGTTAACTTTTATAGATCACTGAAGAATCATCATGAAATATAGAAAATCCAGAAAACAGGGTAGATTCCTGACCTAGATTTAGGATGCTTTTGTCATTTTGGTTTGATCTATAGGGTCTCTTAAATTTGTTGCACAGAGGATAGGATACATAAAGATTATAAATATATATAATGAATATTTGATTGAAACTGGACAAGTGAAATAATGTAGATGTAATGTAGAAAATATTTATAAGGAGAATATAAACAATCCTGAGCTGTATGCATTTGACATAATTTATGGAAGTTACAATTTGTTATTAAATGGTATTTTGAGGTAACCAAATTTCATCAACAAATCGCTATCAAGTTATTTAAGCTACTTTGTACAAATACGTAAACTACTTCTATAATTCTTTTTCAGAAAGGTTATTCCATTTTTCAATGGAATCAAGGAGAGAAGGTTACTGAATTCTCTTTTAAGTTCAGGAAAGAAAATAACTATCTTCATGTGCGTAAAAATGTATGACTAAGAAAATCTAGCTCACAAGAGCCTCACCATAGTGTATTTCATGTTAAGTGTAATTCAAAGTGTCATTATCAATGTTTGACCCAGAGGCTGTTGTTTCCACTCAGTTGTTATTAATTCACAAAATGAGTAACCCAAAAGACACTAACTGAAAAGCTGTTACCACTGGGATACCAGTGCTCGGATACCACTCTGTACAATGTATTGTAAAATTATTTCCACTTGGAGACTCATCCTTTGTTGCTTTCACTAGAGTGAGAAGTTTTTTTATATGTAAGAATGTATGGAATTTCTGAGTCAAGCACTTCCATTTGTAAGGCAAAAGGCATCTTGTGAAGCCAGCCAAATTAAACAGTCAAGTAGAGGAATCACTGTGTAAATAATTAGTAACTTATCTAACTGTCAAAAAATTTTCTTGATTTGTTGTACTGTTCCATTACCAACTCCCAGAATGTTTTATTAGATCCGGTTAGACAGAAAAATTTACCTTTTTTTTTTTCCCCAGGGTTCAGTAGTGAAACTGAAGCCATTGTTTATAGCAAATCTGAATTCTTCAGAATTTTAAAATTGCTGCTGAAATTTATATATATTCCCTACAGCTGAAAACACAGCTTAATTACCTTGTTGTATAAGCACTTCAAAAATCCAGAGCTAATATGATCCATGGGAACATGGGTTAAGAATTATAAATCAAATACAATTTTTTTTTTACTTACATGTATCTAAAATTTGTGTCTGCTTATACCAGCAATACCTGGACCTACTCCAAAAAAAAAAACGTCTCCCCCATGTGTGAACAGGTAATCCCAACTATTTTACCTGATTATGAGAGAACTTTGATGGGATTTTTTTTGTCTGTAGCCTAGTGGTAATACAATCAGAATTGCAGTAGTAAAGACCTAATCCTTAGGCCTGACTTGAAATCGTACTTTTAAATAAATAATGTAATAATGAAAGAAAACCGGTTTCCTACTATATTATTTCTTACGTTAAATGTGTCATAATATCTTATAAAACTTTTTTCCAGCTACTTAAAACCTTGAAAATCACCATATTTATTCAATAGCATTTGCTATAAATGAATGTATGAAGTTAGCTTCAGGGAATAAGAATAATTTTGGATATTTTGAATGTCCAAAAGAAGCAAGGCTTGAAAATTTAATTTGAGTTGAATCTAACCTGTGTAAAATTAATAAAATCTGCAAAAATTATAACACTAATCATAGAAACACAACTAAATAGACAGATGCAAACATAATAAAAGAAACAGCAAAAGACACTTAGTTGGTGTAATCCTTTGCTATATACCAGGATGTTGGTAATATAAGTCTGTGCATTAAAGTCTCATTCAAATTCATTTTTCTCTTCATACAAAGACATTTTATAAATATTACTTTTTTCCCTAATTTCTAAGCAGGGTGTTTTCTGCCTGGGGTATCAAACAGGTATCAGATAGTTCCTGTCCCATCTTTCTTTACTTGCTTAGAGCTATTGTTACCTATTGTTCTGGTTTTGGTTGTGATAGAGTTAATTCTCTTCATAACAGCTTGTATGGGGCTATGTTTTGGATTTGTCCTGAAAACAGTGTTGATAATTCAGGGATGCTTTAGTCACTGCCGAGCAGTACTCACAAAGCTAAGGCCTTTTCTGCTCCTCACACCACCCCACCAGCAAGTAGGCTGAGGGTGCACACAGAGCTAGGAGGGGACACAGTCAGGACAGCTGACCCCCACTGACCCAAGGAATATCCCACACCATATGGTGTCATGCTCAGCATATAAAACTGGGGACAAAGTTGGCCAGGGGGCTGCTGCTGCATGACTGGCTGGGCATCAGTCAGTTGGTGTTGAGCAATTGTTTTCATTCACATCACTTGTCTTTCTTGCTTTTTACTTCCCTCTCTTTGTTATTTTCCTTTTTATTACATCATTATTATTGTTGTTATTGTTGCTACTATTGTTATTATATTTCAATTATTAAACTGTTCTTATCTAAATCCATGAGTTTTCTCAATTTTACCCTTCCAGTTCTCTTCCCTCATCCTGCTGGGTGGGCAGTGAGTGAGCAGCTGCATGGGGCTTAGTTGCCAGCTGAGGTTAAACCACAACACCCATCTTCTAAGAGTATTATGAAGTTTATGAAAACAAAGATGATTTATCCTTTGCTGGACAGCTACAGGCTGTGAAAATCTGGCTGGAAGCCTCACAAACTGTACTGTGCTGTAATACACTGGCAGACAGCAGCCAGAAGCTGGAAACAAATTCCTGAAAGCCAGATATCATGCTTCCCAACTGCAATGACCAAGATGAATAGTTAGTAAAGAAACAGTCATACTTTAGGCAGATAACTTCAGGATTAAAACAAGGAAACAGTTGTATTAGCATATATGTTAGGGCATTCTGTACTGCAATAAAAGAATGAGAAAAGCAGGATAGTAAAGTACATTTCCCACTGGGCAAAAAAGAAAAAGGGAGTAAACTGAATTCTGACCTCAGCTAACAAAGTAATATTTTTCTTTTCAAGACAGCAAGTCTGAGGGAAATATACCAGCAGCTCCAAATACCTAAGCAAACCAGGAAAATGACAATAAAATAACAAGCAGCAAGGCAATCAATCAAGTGCAAAAAACAATCTTGCAGCAAGTGCAGGTCCTGGAAAATCACAAACAATTTAAAGAGATGTGATATTGCTGATGTCACTTTAAAAAATCCCAAACAAACTGGGTGTAATGCATCCATTGTCAGCAAATAACAGCAAGGACTGAATTTTTGAGAGAATTTTTACTTTTAAAAACCCAGTAATTTCTTCTCTGGAACCTCAGGCAATGGATTGAACTGGTTTACAAACAAGTGATCAAGTGATTTAATGAACCACAAACAAATATGCTCCAATGCAAACATGAAAATGAGGAAATGGGAAAAACAAGGTTAAACTTGACAATGACAAAAAAAAGTCTTCAGCTGCTTGAGTGTAAGATGATATCAAAGCCACAGCTTTTTGCTTGGCAAAACCATTCTGAAAGCTACTGATATAAAATAGATGTGGAACTAGGCTATCCTACAGCTGCAAAGAAAAATAAACAATAATAAAAATGGTAACCCAGAGAAACTGTTTGCTGGTTTTGAAATCCTACAGTTTTCAAAAAACATATACAAACATTGCTGCAAAATGTTCTGCAATGTTATGAAAGTTGAATTATTGGAAACACCTCCAAAAGGGCAAAGTCAGATTGTAAGGAAACAGCAAGCTTGCTTATGCTTGAAGTAGTGTTCCTGAGGTGCTCTTTTCACATCCCAGGTAATCTCCAAGCTATTGCTACTGTACGAGCAAGGTTTGAAGGGCTTTTGATTTCATGAAAACCTTTCAGAAATGCTCAGAGATTAAAAACAAGGGCTTTCAGATTATTTTTCAGTCTCTGGTCTTTCAAAATTGGAAATGACCTTTTGTGAAGGTATTTTTTAAAATATGCTTGTTTTCTGTTAATAGTGGCATGTGATGTTCTATGTCTTCAAAATTCTAAACCAAGTGTTTTCTGCAGATTCTCCTGTTACTTGGATTGCAGCCCTGAGTTTTCAAAATTTGCAGTGGATAAGTATCAGAGAAGTGATCAACATTACTATCCATAAATGACATAAGAAAAAGAGCATGTGAAGATGGAAGCCATTATAATTTTTTGTTAAAATGAATGTGAACTGCTTCTACCTACAGACAGTTTAAAAAATTGCAAAATTGATTTTTTTTTTTGCCTTTACAATCTATAAATGCATTTAGATTTTTTATATGTAGTGCAAAATGAATCAAAGTTTGGTGTTCACTGACATTTTGATTGAGGGAGAAAATCATTTCATGATCAACATTTCTTGTGATTGTTATTGATCCTAATAAGTGTCAATCAGTCATTTATCAGGACTGAACGTTCATTTTCTTTTCTTCAAAACAGAATTGTTAAAAACTCTGATTTATTCCCTCATCTTTCACATGCAATCAAGATCAGATGTCAAGCTCAACAAATAAATAAATAGGTTACTGACAATGTCAACATCATACATCAATGGTTTTAAACAATGCAAATATTATATTGGATGTGTTGCATTGTTTATAGAATATTAATCTTAGTTTCTACATCCATAAGTGTAGAAGAGGAGCAATGTGAAACATTCCCAATGTTTACTTTTTTGTTATCTTTTTGACTAGTGTAGCTAGAATGGAAATGTCCTGAAAGCAATTGAGTGATTTAAACACTGATTTTGAAAATTAATTAGCTCATTTGATAGCTAAAACTTACAAAATATCAGCTGAAATTAATTTTTGAAAAGTAATTCCTCAATAATTCAGCCTATTTTGAAATGAATTAATATTTAGTCATAATCTGTAATCAGACTATTCTGAATATTATATTTAATTGCTTAGAAATACAAGGTAACTCCATATTCATCTACCCTTCATATTGCTCCAAAACAAATAAATCTACCTATTATTCTTTTCTCATTTTTGTCAAAAGTAATTGTCTGATGATCACACTTGAAATATCCCATGGACATAAAAGAATTTAGCTAATTGGCATGTAATCATTCCTCAGAAGAGTGGGCTACACGTGGTGCATACTTCACACTTTCTAGTCACTCTATTTTTAAATTCATGCTGTCAGTCTCCCACAAACCTGTTTAGAAATTTGAAGATTGTTCTGGCTGCTGGAAATGTGACAAAATGGTGGGTTTCCTCTGAGATATGTAAGAAAAGATAAATCTTGTAGTCTTAACATCAAGGAAAATCACTGCTTAAAATTGTTTCCTCAGTATTGCCTTTAGTGCAGGAATTTGTTACATCTGATGGGCAGCTGTCACTTCAATAAACTTGATAAGATGGAAGAAATAGCCTTGAGAAAATAATGAGGTTAAAAGTTATGTTCTTGCCTAGAAAACAAAGACTTGCCTTGTACGTTCTGTATCTGTCTCTGCTATAGCACATATTTCAGCTGTTTTGCCCTGTCCTGTCTGGCTGTGTTAATCAACTCCAATCTATCTAAATATTTCTCAGTGACATTATTAGTTCTGCAGTCATTGTCAGTCTGCAAGTTCACTCTGCAAGTTCACTCCAGTACTTTTCCTTCATTCTAAGATAACATGTATCATAAAAACAATTCCATTGTTCTAGTTCAATACACTCAGCTTTATTGCCTGCTATTAGAGCTGGTTGGAAAATTTTCATTGAAACAAGCTTTTAGCACAGAGAATCAGAAAATATATTTCATCAATATTTTAGTGACAATGCTCTTTCAATTTCCAGCCAGTTCTGTTTTCTGTAATCTAAATGCTGACTGTTATCACCCCTCGCAGAGCATGCTGGACGCCAAAAATAAAGACTGTAGCAACATCCCACTCTCAGACACGAGACCTCTACTTCATTTAGATTCCTCTTCACAGTCCTACATCACCTTCCTCTCTTTCCTCATGATTCCAGCCATTTCTTCTGTCTTATGAAATCATGTTATTAAACTGAAAATTTGCAAGACTTATAATGCTGTGTTAAATTTGCACCTAGGGAGCTTCTCAATCTGCCACTGTGCTGCTGAAGGCATCTACTTTGAGTTTCAGACATGTGCTGAAGTTAGAATTGGGCCTTCCTGGTCCATCAGAGGAGCTGAATAATATCTCTTACAGCCAGTAGAGGTAAGAATGAAATTGATGATAAAAATGAGCTGAAAGGAACGTGTCTTGGAAGCATATCACATCCATTTTACAAGATTCTGAAGGTTACAAGATCTAATTGATAGCCCCTGAGAAGAAAAATGACAAAAAGGTGGATTTACTATTTCCTGCATATGCTAGACAGATGCAGTGCTTGCTTGGCCAAGGAAGAAGGCAGTTAGCCACCCTTCCAAGGAAACTATGACACATGAAGAGTAAAAGCATATATTGGAATTAAGAGGAAAGGGTGCCAGTGCTTGTAACAACTGATAAATATGAGCCATAGTGTTGGGAAAATGAGGAAATGACTCAAATCTCAGTGCACCCAAATAAGACAAGCATGCCTCAACTTAGTTAAACATCAGTGCTTCAGAGACATTTTTCTGCCCACTGTTTTCTCATTTGTTTTCAGAGATGAAGCATGGATTCTGTTCCCATGCTGGAGTAAATTGTGGATTATAGCAATACAGTGAGGCTGATTCATTCAACAGTAGCAAAAAATCCTAGTCAAGGTTTGGTGAAACAGAACATTTTATCTGGTATGCAGCTCGTTGCAACTCATTCCTTATCATACTTTTTTTCTTCTTTTTTCTTTTTTTTTTGCTGACTGTCTCCCACCACACAATCAATCAGCTATATAATAAACATTATAGCAAAATACAGCAATCCCCTATGCCCTTACTATGTGGCAAGAGATGCTACTGTTTGCCTCCATCCACTTTCACTTTTTTCTTAAATTCATGGTGTTGAAGAAAAGAGGTGAGACAACCATGTGTGATGAGGGAGCCCCTGGTAGTTTATCTATAGGCTCTGTAGAGAGTGAGGGGGGAAACCCCTAGAACAAAAGAGCATGTCCAGAGGTTTATTTGATATGTGCTGGGAAACCTCATCTTTTGGCCTACTTAGCAAGTGAAAAATGGAAAAGGACTAAAACTGACATGCAATTCTTCACTGAATTGAACATGTTTCCAATGATGGAAGACCAGGAGGAGAATTATGTGAGGGAAGGGTTGTGCAGTATGTGCCTGCTCAGGGGGTTGCCCTTACAGCAGCACATGTTATGATGCAAATTACTGGGACACTGAGGATATTGGCCAAGATTTAACATGCTTCCAGTGTTAGAGGCATCCATATTGGACCTTCTTTGAACAAAACCCAAATCCCAGACTTTTTGAAGTTTGTTAATTGGGACACTTCAGCTCTGTTAATTACGCCACATGAATTACTCAACACCAGCAGCAACCTCTTTAAGAATGGCTGCTATTAATCTCAGAGTCAAGGCTTCCCCACACAATGTGCGTGAGCCACTGATGTTGCTATAAGCAGGATCAAAGCCTTGTGAACACTTGCTGCTCTTCAACATCCAAGCAAAACCCAGGTATATTGTGCATCCTCTGGAGCTCACAGCAGTATTTCATTAAATGCTTTAAAAATTATTTTGAAACAAAAAAGATTCAAAGACATTTCAGAAAAGTCCTTCTGAGTGTACAAGCACAATCCAGGGCTTTTGCCCTTTCATATTTTTGTTTGCTTCCAAAATTTCACAGCTGTTAGGAATACTTTGCCCTCTTGAGGCTTTTGCTGGCTCTTGGCAGACTGGCATTTTCCCTACGCAGCAGGCACTGACAGTGACAAGTGAGAACACTGACTCTCTGCTGCTGGCTACCTGCTGCCTTTCTTCTCCTGTTTCCTCATCAATACAGTCTGATCTATGAAAATTAAGCAAGAGGAAATGATTCTGCAGTTAATATTTTAAGCCCTTTGCCTTTATTTTCATTGCGTTTTTAATATCTTCTTTATTAAAAAAAACCCCAAACATATGAGAAGTCTTCTTTAAAAGTAAGATACCATCTTGCTATTTTTCTGCAAAGATGGAATGAGTGATTTCTCAGGGGACTGTGGATAATGAGTTATGACCTTTTGAATTTGCTGGGCGTCTTAAAACTCAGCCTTCATCAGCCAACCAAATGCCTCTGTTCAGAAGAAGAGATTATCAGTTTGCAATAATGGGCAGTGTATTTTTCTTCTTTCCAGAGAACAGGCCAGACAGAGAAAAAAATCACAGTTCTTTTCCTGGTTCTGCTGAACTGTGACTGACCAGCACTCTGAATTGATTTGTCCCTGTCCTAAGTCAGCCATTTTAAAACTTGCTGTCTTTTCCCAAACAAATTCTCTGTTTATTAAAGTAGAAGTCTGCCTTAGTGTAAGTGTCTGCAATGAGGCTTCTGTTCAAGGTTTTGGTGGGTGTGTGCTATTTAGGTTCAATGAACAATGCTAACACCAGTCACCCAGGAGACTGCTGTAAGAACATCCGGATTCCTTATTCAAGTGATCAGTAAGCCAACAGAGGGAGAGTTATGAGATCAAACCAAGACCAAGACACCTAGCATAAACTTGATTTAAAAAGTAGAACCCATTTTGTGCATGTTTCCTAGAGAAGATGAAATAGGAATATTAAGGATTTGTTAAGGATTTATTAAGGAATACGGGGAAGAGGAGTTTTGGTGTGTTGTTGGGTTTGTTCTTTTTCTTTTCATTGGAATCCTGTTGTTAAGCCTTCGCCTGTTTCTACTTACATCAGCAGTAGCACACCTTGAGAAGATTTTACTTATACTGCCTGTTGAGAACCTGGCCTGTGACAAAGAGATGACTGGCCATCAACACTATCAATGTGGCACTTCTTATGAGTCATATGGTAACAACATTTTTGAAACCCAGTCAAATTCCTACTGCTGTGTCATTTAATTGAGATATTAATCACATGAACAGCAATGATCAAACTCACATCAGGGGATGCAGGCAAGGCAGGAAAAGGTGATCAATGAAATGATAATCAAAATAGAAGGAAAAAAAGAAAGAAAAATGAAGATCAAATGTAAATGTTTTTTTTCCATTTTCAGTAGCATTTCCGTCTGCTTTTGCATGAAATTAACATGGAGGCTGGGTAACAGACTGCAGTAGGTACTGAAAAACAAGCAAAACCAAGAAAAACAGAATAATGGGAAAGATCTGAAAAGGCAAGGAGTAAAAATCCATAAATAAGAAATGAAACAAAGAGATATTACAAGGTAATACATAGAGGACACCACAGAAAAGCCATGACTCTTTTCCTGTATCATTCAAAAATCCATGCAACAGGTTCTGTAGCCCCACATGTCAAAACTAATTTTCAGTTTTAAACAGGAAGCATTCCCTGACACAAACAGTGTTTCAGTGATGTACTCATCTATCTGCATACTCCATCTAGCTGTGTTGTTGTTTTCTATTTTTTTCTGACACAAACTGTGTGCTATAACAAGAATTCTGCCCCACATAAATTCAATACAATTGCTTCCAAATGTCACTGTGATTTCCAGTTTATTCCATGCTCTCAGACATAGCATTTTTGTCCTGTCCACAGCAAATTGTATTTTTAATATCTGACTTCAGCCTACCCAAATTCCTACTTGATATCTCCCCTAATCCCAGACCTTTTGAGTGCTTTTCTTGTCCCTGATTCCCTCCATCTTTCTTCTCCGTGTGTTTTGAGAATATTCTCCTGGTCAAGGGATGATATCCAGTGCTTGGGTCTTTCCGTTTTGCGACTGTGCTTATCTGGCTGTTCATCCAGGGCTTGTGGTTTCTGACCTCAATAGAAGAACTGGCAGCTCTCTCCTTGGTTCAGGAAAGAACAGGATTTCTTTATTAGACTCTTCTTCCTAAGGGAACAGGGCTTATGTTATTATATTGTCTGCATCTGTCAGAGTCACCCCCTTCCCCCACCTTTTGAATCAGCATGCCTGTTTCAGTCAAATTGCCTATTTCAGTCAAATCTGACACAGGGTAGATGCACTAAAAAAAACTGAGTTTTCCAAGTTTCATAACAATAGGAATTTGTAGTGGCAAAGAACATGTAACAAGATGCCTAAACTGAAGGAAATCCTTCAGTATAACCCTGCTTCCTGTTTTACACTGGGAATCTACACTGAAGATTATGAAATACAGGAGCTACAGAGGCACTCAAAGAATTTCTTGTCTATTTTTAATGAAAACAGTAACTTTCCAACATCAGCTCTTCCTTTTGTCCAGAGTATCACGGGTGGAATTTGAGTAGAGGGTGAGAGTCAGCCCAGGTGTCTGCTACATGGAAAGTAGACTTGAGGAAAATGGCCCACAGTTCTGGAGGATCAGATCTAGATCTGGGCTACCTACTTGAATAAGAATAGCATTTGCTTGCCAGAAAATAATTGTGCACACTGGGATTTTTTTTTAATTTATTTATTTGGTTTTGGTTTTTTTTTTTGGCTTATGAAGCACAAATAGCTCAGCATATCTGTAAGCAAAACAAACTACAAAGTTTCCCCCTGCAGCATGTTTCACTTTTCCTTTCAAAAAAATGTAATATGTTTATGAAATTAAGGTACTATCCCAAAGGGCCTTAAATAATGATAAGATATATGAAATAACTACCGTAGGCTTTGAAATCGATGTTGCAGGAGATGATAAGGATTTAGCTAAGATGTAGCTCAGTCAAGCCTGATTAATTTGTGCCTGGCTGTGCCTAAGCAACCAAAACACTTCACTGGCAGGCAGTGCAAATGACAAGCACTGGATGTGCCACTGCTTTGTTATTCTGGAGGGCATTCTTTTTAATATTTATAAAAATGATCTGCAAATTGATTCAGCCTAACTAGGTCTGTCTGTACTACCATTATCTCATCCCACAGGGGTACAAAGCCTCAATCCTGAATTAATCGTAATATGACATTTGGCTGAAAGAAAGAGGAGGAACTACTATACTGTCTTAAAACACTGGAGATTACAAATTGTATTTCTGACTTTTGTTTGAGAAGACAACAAAGACGTTTTAATAAACATCTGTCAATAAACATCAAAGTTGGGGGGTGTTAAGATTTATGTACCCTTTTTCTTGAACATTTAAAGATGTCAGGCTCCACTGAAAAAACGGGTTTTAGCGAGTAGTTACATTTAACAGAAGCTGACAAGGTTGTTGACTTTGTAGCAGTCTAAGAGGATAAACGGTAAAAATAGAAGTGCAGATATAACCTCATCCATCCCCTGCAGTATGATAAACTTGCAGCATTACAACACCAAGTCGCATGTTACTTTACATAAAAAGATTCTATATAAGTCCTCATGGAAAATAAACATATTTATTATTTAATACATATCTACAACCTGACTCACAGTGGAAACCACTTAGGAAGCATGACCCCCTTCTGTGCATGTATGTGCACTCTTGTATGTGTGTTTTCCAACAAATTACATGTTAACAGCTTTTAAACAAATCCAACAGAGGTGAAGAGTTTAAAGATGTTAATTCCTAGCAGCATACTGAAAGTAGGAAGTTAAGCAGAGAACAGAGAGTGTCTGTGGATTTCCCTAGAGGATGGAGCTCATCTCTAATTCAGCACGGGAGAACTCAATGATGCAAGAGCTTATCTAGGAGCTCAGAGCAAATGGGAAAGACCTTGAGCAACTTGGACTTGGAAATCTACTCACAAGACAGAAATTCATTGTATGTTCTGTTCCTCAAAAAACAATTATACACTCATTTTTGGGAGGGTTGTTTGTTTTCAAACCACTGGATGTTGACTCCTGTGTTTCCTACCAGAGCTACAGTTGTGGGTGGGAACTTGGTTTCACATGGGTGTCCATGCCTGGTGGAGCACAACACCAGAGCCCCAGCATAACTGAGGCTCCAGAATGTTTGAGCACAGATGCCCACATGCATGCAGGTAACACAAAATTTCAGACCAAGCAATGTTTGCCTCCTGACTGTAGCCACAGTGTAGGAGGACTTTGGATTTTTGATGCAGGTATCTAAAGCGTACCTACAGTTAGTTTTGGAAGCTGCAATCATTTTGGGTTCTTTGAAATAGTTTTATTTGGAGGCAACACTTCCTGAAAATTAATTTATTTCAATAGTTTGCATTCTGCTGGAAGATACACTAACTTACGAAAAGAGGTTCAGTGTAATGCAAGCCAAGGTGTTTTGCTGTTTTCATTTCCTGATGGCATTTTCTGATAACAAATTTAATTCTTTGTTCTATGTGATAAACTTTTTATTCCTTTTCTAGCTATTACTGTGTCAAAATAAGTATTATTTTTCAGCATAGCTTTCCTATATTTAAATTATTTTTAAAAAATATTATATGTTTGTATAGAGAGAAATATTCACTCCTTTCATATTAATTTAACAGGAAGAATTTCCATTGACTTCAGCAGCCTGGGATATGACTCATTGTATATAAAGCGTTTACTTTTTCAATGCAGCCTCCGGAATTACTGTATAGATACCTTTTTTATGTGCATAGGCTAATACTACCAAATTAACTTCCAAGCCAGGAAAGCTGTTGTAACTTTGCCTCAGCTGGAAGCCATTTTAAAATGTACAAAATAGGAATTATATTTTTGATGGAAAGGAATCAGTAAAAAGTCAGATGCTGCCCAGGTGTGGAAAGAATACTGACAATAGTTTTTGCCACTGATGAAATATTTAAATCCTTTTTGCACAGACCTCTTCATTTTCACTCACATATGGGGAAGAGGATCAAAGCTAGATTTGTTCTGATCAAACTAGAAGATGATCAAGGACTTACTATAAAGCAGTTTGATATTAAAGTGATAAGAGCACTAGAATTGTCTAGAGAGATGGAGATGTAAAATGTCCAAATATTGAGTTGTCATTGGACCATGTTATATTCGTTTGTTATAGGAAATCTGCCTTAAACTTAATACTTTCTGTGAAATACTGAAACTTTCTTGACTGAGAGCTGACTTCAAGTAACACTGGGGAAATGCATTTTAAAAAGCCTCAGATGAGAACAGAAACAGATTTTGAAGGTTATTTCTACTATGACTTTTGCTTAACATTATGCATCCACTGATAAAAATTCAGGTGGCTTTAAAAGGTCTGACCTTGGTTACTGGATGCCAGCTACTTGACTTGCAGTTGAGTCTACTGCTGAGGTCTTCGAAGAGATTGAACCAGGAAACTTTGGTTTCCAGCTAGTGGTACAAATGTGTGATCATATTGAGAAGGGGAAAAGGGCAAGGGTAACACTAATGTTGAATGGATATGAGGGGATCCAGGACAGAGAAGTAAACACTATGTTACAGAAATGCCTGCTGCTCAAAGACCTAAAATAATTTTCATCCATGTTAAAGTCATAGGAAAATGGGATTTATTAAGTAATAAAATGCATTGAATTTTCAGTTGATGTCTAATCAGAGATAATAACACCTTGAAATTTCAAAGTAAGGTCAAAATGTACTTGACTTCTTATCTTTTAAACTGTTTCTTTTTAGTGTCAGAGCAATTTAAACTTCAGAAGGGTTAGGCAAACCACCTTAGATCTTGTCTTCACTGACCTAAAGCATATTTTTTTCTTACCTCCAGTAAGAATTTCATGTTCTTTGGTGCTGAAATCAGTCTACAGGAACACAAAGAGGCAAGAAGGATCTTACCTAATCATCTGAAACTTGGAGCCAAAGTGCACTTGGTATTCCAAAGAGGCCTTGGGACAATAGAGGTTGTGTTCCCAGGGAGTTTTTTGCAATAGCAAAAGGACTGTGAACAAAAGGCAGCAAAGGCAGATTGAGCAATGCATCAGAGAAACTGTGTGGGCAGGAAATAGTATAAAGACTAATTTCAACTATCCACATACATGAGCTCTTGGCTGAAATAAGACTGGAGTACAGTATGCTGTTTTGAATATTTAATCTCACCTCTGTTGAAAGCTCTAACAATAAAAAATATGCAAAATCTAGATAAAGGCAGATTAAGTTAATTCATTATTGCAGTATAAAATAATCCATTCATTTCTGTTCTGCAAGGCTTTCCAGTTTTTTCTACGCAAGAAATAAAAAAGAGATTAGTATCACTGTAACACTATACAAGTCTTATGTAAGGTTTTATATTTGTAGACCTGAGATCAGAAATTTCCTTCTCTTGGTAATGCCACTAACAATTTCCTAGGGCATATATTTTTATTCTCTGGAATGAAGAAAGAAAAGGCCCAGGTATTTACTCTTAAGTAGTGGATATTTTTTGCAATATTTAAATATATCTGTGAATAAACTAATGGACATGCAGAATTCCAGCGACTGTTTTTACACAGCTTAATCATTTCAAGAGCAGAGCAGCTTTTCTGTGTAGGCGTAATTCATGAAAACCTTTCCAGTAACAACAGCACCAGACTGTGCTTTCCCATTGCAGGGTATGCTCAGGACCTGTGTGGCCTGAGGATTCAAGATTTCTAATCCTGTGTGTGGTTTCTTTACAAATCCCTGATCATGGAGCAGATTTTTCCACTGGGATTTACCAACACCTTTCCTGCAGCCTCCACCTCCAGGTTCCATTTTGGCATCCTGGGTCTGAACAAACCCAGGTTCACTGCTACAGCTTGCAGCGTTGCTTTCCATCCCCAAGCAAACACCTCTGAAACTGTGGCTTTCGCTAACATCAAAGCACAGGTGAGCCTGAGTTTCTCTCCAGATTATTCACAGCTTCACACTATTTAGCCACAGCCTGACATCAGAATTTCTGACAAAATACAAAGCCAAGGAAATTTCACATGGTGTCAGTTTCTGCTGAAAACATTACTTTTAGCTCTGATAAGCATATTAAATCAATATACTCAGGACTTGGACAAACTACACTGATAACAGTACAAATAAACAAATTTGTCCAACGTTAACTTTTAATACAAGAACCTAAACAGAACCACCTACTCTGGGTCCTGTAAGCCCACCCTTTCCACGGGGACAGTGAAGAATCACAGTTTTTAAAAGTGTCCTGCTGCTGCCATCTGGCCACCAGCCTCCCACTGAGCCGAATTGGCATTTACAGAAGCAGCAGTCAGTCAGGGGAGGATCACATTCCACAAGTGCTGATTTGGTGCCTTAGGAGACAGATTGTTGGTGATGTAAGATAAAAGGGTTTTGAAAGTACAGTAGAACAAGAGAAGTGAATGGAGGAGGAAGGAAAATAGAAGGCAAAAGAAGTAAAGAGACCTGCAGACAGGACACAAGCTAGAAGAAAACCAAAGAGGGCAATTAAAAGAGGCTATCCTGAAAAGAGGAATCTGGGGTGACTTTAGAATAGTATTGAAATTATCATAGACTTGGAACAGGGGAAGACAAGTCTGAATTTCAATTTTCCTCAGTTTTTGTGACTATAATGTAGCAACACCTATATGCTTTCATGAGTTTTTCCAGGCCAGTTGTGCTTTAAGTGCAATATATGATTCTTCTAACCCTGATCTTATTCAAATAAATCATCACTGGTTTGCAGTTCCATCACGTGTTCTATTCAGGGATGAGGGCAGCAAAGAAGCAGTGAGGATGGCCAAAGCCCAGCATTCAAAGAGTGGCATCCATATGCATGTGTACTTGTGGAATTAATTCAGTGTTGGCACTTCTATGTTCCAATGAGTCAACTGACTTGCCCCAGATGATGCAGGCAAAGCTGTACACGCACAGAGTGGGCTTACAAAGTTGTGGCCTTAGGTTCTCATTGAGTTTAATTTAGGTCACTGGTGAAAGTCATTTACAAGTGTCAACTGTTGAGAGCTGTGAGAAAGCCACCCCACAATGTGACACTTTAGTTATTTCTTCTAAGATGGAATGCTGCAGTGTTATCAGACGTGGAGTGCCTCTTGCCTGTGTAGTGTCAGCAGACTTGCTCTGTGCTGTGCTAGGCATGGCTCTGCCTTCCTTCCCCAGCCCAGAGACATTTCTCTCTGCATGAAGTCTTGTGTCTAGCTGAGGGATTGGTGACATTAGGACACTCAGAAAAGTTCAGTTAAAACACACCAGACCCCTGTGTGAAGGCTTTCTCTTAAAAGGGAAAAGGCTCCAGTTCCCTGCAGCTGAGCTTGAATCTGTGAGCTTGAAACTGCTGTGCTCCATCCTGAAAAGGTCCAAAAATGTCACTCCTCAGCTTAATTAGCTTTAACTTTTTAGAGACTGTCATATCATAAGAGTTTAAGCAGCAACACCAACATGAGGACTTTCCACCTGCTGATCCCACCTGCTTATTTCTGGCCAAGACTACAGCATTTTGCCCTCTCATCTGTGATGTATGAATAGCCATGGCCAGAACTGACACTTCCCTGTCTCCAGCCTCATGCTAGGAAGTGCCAAGAACTACATTTTCCTTGATTTTAGATTTTCTTTCACCAGGGCAAAATCATAGGAAAAAACATTACCAGTGTTCTTGTCAAGCTTTTAGAGAGAAGCAGCCTTCTTATGAAAAAGAACAATTCCACATTCCAGCAAAATTATTTTCCAGTAGTAAAAGTCATGACAACTTAAGCTGCCAAGAGCTCCTTGCTATTGTGACTAGACTGTTGGTGGTAGAACAGCATGTTTGCAGCTAGCTCGGGTCTCTCTACATAACACTGCAGATTGCAGCGTACTTATATCAAGAGCAATTACTGAAAAAGTAGTGTCCTTAAACATGCCTTTAAATAGCTGTTTGCTTGCGTTTGTCTCTTTCTTTTTTTGTTTGCTTTTTTCTAACATGGATTAATGCATTTGGGTTTGGAAGTTTGGAATAATGGTTCTCTGTATGAGGACTTCTAGGCAGTCGCATGTATTTCAAGCAAGGCAGGAACAGGATTCAAGTTTCTGATCCTTGTGTAAATGCTTTAACCACTAAATTCTTCTCTATGTCATGGAAACTCTGGGCATTGCCACCACAAATGTGTGAAGTTTGCTCACTCATTTGAAGTTTCCTAAGGCAGCTGGCTACCTTGAAAAGCTGGTGAGGTCTTAGGCATTTAATTCTCTGGAGCACTTTGAATTGCCTGACGTGAGGAAACTTCTTATTCTGTTGAAGTTGAGGAGATAGTCATGTAGAGGTACCTATCTTGCTGTGTGTGCTGTATAGGGTGATGTATAGGAAGGGCCAGAGAGAACTGGAAGAGCTTTTATTCTACTCTGAATTCAGACCACATTCCTAAATCAAGGATTAGCTTATCCTAAATAAAGGTAGATTTAGTCATTTTGTTAGTCATCTTTTGCAAATTCTTATTTTCTTATAATTATATAACAAATGATTTAAAGCATTATCTCATAATATAAACAGTGAGCTGGCTATGGAAAACACCCTAAGTATACCCCTTACAAGCAATCTGCAAACTAAATAACATATATTAAGAAAAGTCATATTGGGTTAATAATACTGTGGGCAGTTGTCTTGAACAGAAGAAAGTTTAAGACACACCCTCCACTGGAGCACTTAGAAATATCTACCAGCAGGCTACTCCTTTCACAATGTTCAGATTTCATAACTAGGCATGCAAGGGTACCCCACAGCTTATGCTGAAGAGATAATTGTGCCAGATGATTGCAAAAAAAATACCAATGGAATAAAAGGGATGCCATTTTGAGGTAGAGTTTATGAACAATGCTACAATTTGTAAAATTACATGTCATTTCACTAGAAAATGATTTTCATAAGCACTTAGATATATTTTATCTAATATTTATCATTCAATACTGTTTTCTGTGTCCTTATGCTATGTCTCCATTCCTCCATACAATTGCCACTAACACCAAAGAAATGTCTCCTATGAAGTTCAGGAGATCTTGGCCTATCGGTTTCAGTGTATATTTTGTTGTCATATGTGGGTTAAAATCTGCCACAGACACATGTGCATGCAAAAAAAGCAGTATGACAACAGGTTACGAATTTCATATCTTTAGCCCCTTAGTTTCTTGGTTGTGAACTACTTAAAGACTTGATAAAGACTTATCTTAATCAAGCATGCTATGTACTATGTGTCACAGTGCTGTGCCTTCTAGACAATAACTATAATTCCTGATTGTTATATCAAACATATGCTCTGGGTGTCCAAGTATTTGGCAAAACCTGTTTAAGTGCAGTGGGCTCATCCTCGTTGTCACGTTACAGTATCTGAAATTGTTTTTATACAGAACTATCCATCTGTTCCTCTGCTTTATTTTATTCTTTGCTTTTTTAGATGATAATTATAGTTGTGGGGTATCAGGGTAACTACATTTCAATATTGATCTTATGTGTAACATCTATTGAGAATACCTGATCTGAATATAATTAGGTAGCTTGTTGTGCTTTATTCTGAGGTAAAGAATATTCTTGAGCAAGAACAATTTCATGTTTTTGGGGCGGCTGGTGTTTTAGCTCTGAAAATGGCACTTTAGGGTGTAAACATTAGCTGACATTATAGTGTTACTTGTATAGTTCTCAATCATTCTGTTTTTTCTGTCTCTATGGACTATTATGAAATTACAGTTAATTTTGTATTATTTCTTTCTAGACCTTAGAAATCTTTCTATCTGGATGCAGAAATGCAGAACAGTTTCATTTTTCGTGTTTGAATGCTTTGGCTATGCTCTGCTCCTGAAGAGCCAGGGTAGTATTTTACCATCTTCAAATGAACCCAAATTCAGGCCCAGGAGGATTAGGGGTAATACTGTGATCATCCAGTCTGATTTCTGCTTTGCAGTCTTCCTATACTTGCTGCACTAATTACTTCAATAAAGGGAACTCTTTTCTTCCATTTAAGTGGGTAATGTAGTAGCAACTGCATTGTGGCCCAACTGAGTTATCAGCAGAGGGACAGAAATGAGGGGGAAATTCAGTTTTACCCATTTAAATGTTGTTTCTCACCAATAGTCCTGTCTCCCAGCTGCTAGGGAGTTACAGAGTTTAAAACAGATTTATTATGTCCATACCCCACAAATTAGAACCTTCACTGAGAACATTTCTTGAGACTTCATTCTTCATAATATTTCCTGCAGTGTTCACAACATAATATATTGTAATTGTGTTGTGTTGTTGTAGTGGAAACTTAGAAATTTAAGAAGAGGAGAATAATATATGATATTAAGCTTGTGACCCAGGGTAGAAAAAAGCATACGAATTCTTATGTCAGGCCTTTTCTTCTGTTTGTTCTTTACAGATGCTCCCACACATTCATTTGCATTATTTTTCTTTCTAGAAAAATTACCTCTGAAATAAAAATTAATTCACAGAGAGTGTATACATGATACACAAACTTCACTTTTCTGTTATTAGCTCTGGAGATCAGATTAAATGCCTGGAGGTCTAGGGGATCAGAACTGAAAGTGCTACAACATATATGGACGCCTCTGGCCAGGAATAATCACATGTTATTGTGGCCCTTTTCAAACAAGGCCCACTTTCATGATATGTATATTATTAGCATAATAATATACATATGCAATGGTTGGTTGGTTGCTAAAACCAACCAAACAGACAAACAAAATAAAAAGTTGCAAAATATCTCTGTGATGATCTTCAAACTGAAGCTATCGTCATACTGTTTCTCGCATGTTTCGTGTCTAACAATTTACCCTCATTGTGGTTGCACCACTCATACTAATAGCTTAGAGAACTATATGTTATAATAAAATGACTGCTGAGTTTACAGCCACAGCTGTTGAATAATGAAGCATTTTTTCATAGTCAAACTTTGCAGAAAAAGTTTCCTGATTTATTGGAAATATGTACTACACATTTGGTAAGTATCTCACATAAGTATATTTGGGTTTTGCAAGGCATTTGCCTTGCAACCAAGAAATGTAATTAGCACAGAGGAGAAGCAAATGCGGTTCCCAGCTTTCCTGCAGACTGCCTGTGGATGGCAGGAAGAGATGAAGAGCCACTTTCAGCTAGCTGTGGCTTAGCTCTTACTATTGTTCTGTGTACAACAGATTAATGAGAAATTCAAGCCACCTACCCTCAGGGTTCCCAGACATGCTGTACAGCCAAAGAAAAGAGGTAGTTTATAACATCTAAGCCAGCTGCTGGCAATAGTTGGTCTGCTGACAAAAGATTCCCTTTCTTATGAGGTTCCTTTCACATGGTGTGTTGTCTCTCCAGTTCTTAAACCAAGAGATAATGTGTATACACATTGCACAGTCATTTGGGGCCTCAGCTCTTTGTTGGTTTTGTGTAGGAATTGGTAAGAGTTTCTACAGACTAATTGACATGTATTTACTACCTAAATATGGAATTCATTTGAAGAAATGAGGAAAAATCTATTTCAGAATGGTCTTTTGATTGCTGTTTTTCATATTGCGAAAATATGGCATCATGTTACTTTTGGTGGAATGTTGCATTTTGCAGGAATGTGCCCTTTCTTCAAATGATAACAGGTTATATATTTCTGTTCCCAGGTCTTGCTTATTTCTCTTTTGCTGTCTATTAAGTACATTCACTAGAAGAAGATAAATTGAACATTTGGAAATGTTATAAGTTCTGGACAATATTTAATCATTTATCAATGAGACAAGATATTGTCTTTTTTAACCTATAAAGGAAAATGATTGATTTTGAAAATGAAACTTCAGTCATCCTTCACTATTTTAGTTACGCAGTGAACCAAAGTCCTCTATTGGATTTAAAATGGCTAAAAGGTTATTCCCTCTATTTTTCAGGTCTTTTGGCATTCGTGCTTGTTTTATTTTTAAAGTGAAATTGAAGCCTGAGAGTTGACTGTTTACATGGCTTTTATCCAGTTAAGTTTATTCCAAAAGGAGTAGATTAAGGCAGAATCAGAACAGCAGAGAAACTGGAGGACCAGTTGGGTGGCCCTCAGTGTCCCTTGCCCACCATTAAGTTGTCTGTACTTCATCAATAAGAATAAAACAAATATCTTTTAATGGTAACTTCATTCAAGAGTAACCCAATGTAATTCTAATGAAATCAATGAAATAATTGGGAGAAAGCCATAAAATCATCAGATTTCAAATTCAGTGAAGACATGTCCACGATGGTGAATTTGTTTTACTGTTTATTAATAACTCTAATCTTTGAGGTAAGAGATGCACAACACAGAAAGCCACATGGTTCTTTCTTCCCTATTTGTTTTCCTTATTGCCTGTAGTGAAGTGGAGGTGGCATCCACCACTGTTGTGGATGGCTTGCATTGACTCACACATCACAGGTAACTTATGTCAGATTTTAAATAGATTCAGTTTAATGTTTTTAGGGAAGGCATTTAGAAGGATGTTACATGTGTTGAATGAAACATATCTTCTTTTTTGATGTGTCTTATCCCATAGCTGGTAGCAGGCCAGTTCATCAAGTCATGGAAATTCAGGAGTTGTTCCTATGCCACCTATTGCCATTGAGTGCCAAAAATTGAAGGGGTATTAAAATCAGAAAGTTTTCACTCAATAATCTGCAGAATATGCCCAGACAATTCACTTTTCAGTTACTCATCCACACACAAGACAAAATACTTCATAATGGGAGAGGTATTAAATTATGACAAATGGAACTGAATGAGTTGGGACATAGGCACCTTCCAACCCTAACCATTCTACAGTTCTATGATTCTATGATTTAAGAGGACAATAACTAAGTACACACAATTTAATATTTAATCTAAACCAGGGCTTCCCCACATATTTGCCTGCATGGCAACATAAGAGTGAAAATTTGGAGAGCTGTAAGGATAGACTATAAAAATGTTCTGACATAAGAGATTTGCTATTTTCCTGGAAGTAGGGACAAAATTTCCCATGAATAAAATGCAAGTAAAATACAACTCAGTTACTGAAATTGCACTAAAGTGTTTGTAGAAGAAAGAATTATGTTTTTCCACTCTATCAAATTGCCTAATAATAATACAGACATCTTTTAAATGCTACAAATCAACCTGTCACTTCCTATCATACAATTTGATTGTTACATTTCCTTTTTCTTTAGAAGAGCCTCGTGGGATTAGGGTGGAACAAGAACTGTCAATTTATGACAAGAAACATTTCATATTTGAAGTTGCAAATCTTGCAGTAAGTGATGAGATCTGGAAGAAAGCCCTCCGCAGTGTTGCTCAGGAGATTAGCAAACAGTGGAAATTGTTGATATTTCCTATATTAAAACTTACATGGTAAGGACAGTCTGTACTAATAAAGCAGAACTGGAGCTTTCCAATAGTTTTATTAAATTGAAACTAATTTCCCTTTCTTCTGTTATACTAGAGTCAAGAGGATTTGGGATTATATCCCTTTTTTATGCATAATGGCAACAAAAGAGGCAGCTTCCATCTTTTAAAGAATACTCAGATAGGTAAGGTTAACTTTTAAACACTGCGCTCCTTGTCTCTCATTGATATTACCTTTTCTGTAGAGTCTTTGCGACCTTTGGCTGACTAGCAAAATTCAGAATCATAAAGTAATTTAGGCTGGAGGGAAGATTTGGAGATCATCTGATCCAACCTTTTACTCGAAGCAGAACCAACTTTGAAGTTAGATTAAACTTCAAGTAATCCCCAAATGCTTTCAATGGTATATTCAGAAGTTGCTCACCTTTCCCCTTTAAACTGATTTCTATAAAAAGACAGCTCTGTTTTGCAGCCTTACAGTAGAAAAATCAAAAAATAATATAAAATACCCACAGTATATTCAAGTAGACAACAACTCATAGATATATGTTATTTTCCAAGGAAATTTTCTAAAATTTACTCAGTTGACTGACCATTGAATAACTTTTATTGTTAGGGAAAAAACTCCTGTGTAGCTGGAGAAAACCAGGAAGGAAATGATTAGAGTGTTTTCAAGCTATCACCATAAAATACTTTGGTCACCATAATTTACTGTTCTTCACTAATGATTATTACATCCTCCACAAGAAATAAACATTATCACAGATTTTTTTTTATTATGGGGGTGAGGGATGAGTGTTTATTTTTCTGCCTGTTCTTTAATTCTGAAGTAGTTACCTTTGTACAACAAGAACAGGGAATTTGTAGTTGATTTAAAACATATTTGTTGTTTTTCAAAAATGTTATTGACTGAAAATGTCAGTGACCATGAGTCCCACTCTGTATGTATCAAAGCTATTTTATCTGTGCATTGTTTTGGAAATATAAAGGCCTATTGATTGCAGTCAAAATTAAGCTCTGGTGTGCTGCTGCAAGCATTCAATGAATCATCTATAATAACTTTGTTTGCTGAACTTGTTTAACTACAGTATCTGTAAAAAAGAAATCAATGGCATGTGCCAGTTGACCTTTAAGTTAGCACAGATAAAAATTAAATGTTGTTTAGCAAGTTTAAGTTTTGTACAAGTGTTGCAACTATTTTTGAACAGCAAAATGCAAAAAAAATCATCAATATTTCAGCTGCTGTAAAACAAGAAAGTCCAATTCGGATCACTGACTCACAACCCTCAGAGGCAAAGACTTCTTACCCAAACTGAGACTTTATTTAGTTAGCTCTTGGGTTTTTGGTATACTCTGTTTTCAACGAAAGACACTGTTCAGTTAAACATTCATTGTACTGTTAAATGTTTGTTTATGGACTTTACAGACTAGTTGAAATACAGTGATTATTAACTAGTCCTTTACATCTGAGTCTTTTCTTTTTCCAGAGGTTAATGTTCAAGTAAAGACACTGAAGAAATGGATATGTGAGGGAGTGTTACAGGATGCCTACTTCAGACTTTGTTAAAATGAGACTCTCAAAGTGACAATGCTTACTGCAGCACTCCACTGCTTCTCAATTGTCTTCTTCAGTGTTGTGTACAAGCAGCCATGAAAACACTTTAGAACAGTAAAAACTTAGTATTTATTGAATGCAATAATTGAATGCAACTTCACATCCATCAATTAGATTAATTTCTTCACACAGACAGTGAGGAAGTGTTTCAAAAAACACAAAAGGGACATTTTTAAGAGAAAAACATACAGAAGAAAATGCATGAGGGATTATAACTGCTTAGAGGAATAAACCCATTGATGTGCATAACAAATAAAAGGACTTGTTTGTGAAATGAGCAGGTAAACAGTCAGAATACTTGTCTGCATGTGTCGGCAGATGTCTCAAGAGCGTGTGGATGATACAAACAGAGGAAAAATTTGGATGAGATTCAGTGACCAAGCTGCACTCAGCTAGAAGAACATTTTGTCCGTTGCTAAGTGTATAAAACATTACTAGGTGTCTAGTTATCTTTTAAGATAAACATGGTTTTATTTAAAGTGGGCATCTTTTCTACAACAATGAAGTTGTGAATGTCTGCGATTCCATGCTGGTTTTCTGCAGCCTGTGATTTTCTATTATATTCTAACATAGAAACTAATTGTAAACCTCTTAATATGATCCTGCATGTAGTTCAGATGCAGCACACTGACATAAATGCCATGCCTACCAGAATCAAAAGTGGTAGGCTGCATGTTGCCATCTGTGATCCCTTTGCTAGCCCTCACTCACTCCTGCACTGCTCTGATCCTAACCCTGAAATCCATGAAGCTGATGTCTTGACAGAGCTGGGCAATGCATGACAAACCCATCTCACTCATTTTTCTGCATAGGTGCAGTTAAAATGCTGGAGATCTCAGACTAGATCCACAAAGGAAATAGCTCAGATGATTGCTAAAAATCCTAATGGAAGCTCAGTAAGACTTAGCTGGGGCACTGAAGACATGGCATGCCTCAGCTGCCCATTCTATTCCATTGCAAGTCTCTGTCGCATTTGTTTTAAATAATTGTGCAATTCTTTCTCCTTTGATGTCCAAACTGATCGACTCTCCAGTGAACAGGGCAGCCAGCTGCAACCCAGGTAGAATAAGACCCTGTCAGTCTTAAAACACCCACCACTGCTGAACACTGCAAAATGCTTCCTCTCCTGGAATGTATTTCTTCCAGTGAAAAATTCAAATGCCTTTCCATATGTGAAGAAAGCTGGTTACCTGAAATCAAGTAACCAATGCTGCATTACTTTGTGCAACTGAGATATCCATCTGAAATCTCTTTATAGCCCAGTGGCAGAAGGTAGCTGAAGGCATCACGTATGTCATGTGAGTGCAGTAACCACACTGTAACTATTATAGCTTCCACTATGTAGGCAATACAAGCATGTACCTCAATACCCAGTCTCATTGACCAGAGTCATATCCCAGACTGGCACAGTCAATACTTTTCTGTTTGCATACTTGCTTCATGGGGAACACATGTGTCCTCCCAGGTCTTAAAACCCAACAGAGATTCTGAGGGTTTAAATGTTATACTTGGGCAGCTAGTGACAATTAAATTATTCCCATGTTTATATTATTTATAACATTAATAAAGTGTTACAGTAAATTTTCAGGTCCTGTGTATATATATTAAGCTCTGATTCAGCAGATATTTTGATGAGTTGGAGGACTACCAAGGATACCAATTAGTCCCATGAAAGGAACACTCAGAACATCACATTCTTTTAAAACACTGCCCAAGATAACCCTAATTTTCTGCAATGAAATGTGACAGCTTATACAGGACACTAGGACAGGTTACAAACCACAACTTTGAAAGAGCTGTTTCTGTTGTACAGGATAGCGTCACCACCTGTGCAAGGAGGCAAAGCTGCTGCAAATTTGCCTTTCCTTTTAAAACACAATTATATCTGTATGCATTTATTTCTATTACTTTTCTTTACTCATGTTTAAATTGTCAATCACTGGTTACCTCAGCCAGGACTGTGAGCTAGATTAGAAATATTCACCAATGTAGAAAGTTACTCTCAACATCAGGCTGTAATTGACAAAAAGGGGGTCTCTGCATGGGGAGCACTTGTGAATGATCGTTTTGCCTTATTCACTGTGTGTAAGACAAGAATACAGCCAGCTTAATTATCAGGAAAGATGACTGAGGTTAAATATCAGCCAGAAAAGTTGTTAGGGTGGAGAAACACTGGAAGATCAAAAAATAATTAGGCTAGGGCAGCAGTTACACAGGACAATGTTTGCACTGCTTTTAGTGCCCACATTTTAAGTAAGGATTAAAATCAAACCCATCCTGATGAGCTTTCAACTTTACTTAAGTGCTGTAATAGCACATTTTTAGGCTGTTCAGTCATTTGTTTGAAGTTAGCAGGCAAAGTAGGTGACATCATGGATTGCAATGCAGTTCTGCATGACAGCTTATTGGAAATTTAAGCTCTGGTCATAGATTTAGTGTTCATTTTCTCCATTTTAGGTGTTCAAAAAAGCATTCAGAGCTATCCTTGTATATCTATGTATTATTGAAATATTGGTTTGCTTTTACAAATATATCCAATCATCTTCATTAACATACTTAGAAACTGAGGGGTGGAGGGGAGGGACAGAGAAGAGTATTGCACTGCTTTATGTTCAAGTCCACTTTGAGCTAATCTCAGAAATCCTTAGGCACTCTCCAGTGGCACAAAACAGCTGTAAAGTAGCTTAACCAGTCTTTTGAGACTGTCTTTACACAAGAGATTTCTCAAACAAGCAACAGAGAGCTGACACAGCAACTCTTACAAAAAATGCTTTCTTAAGCTTCCAGTACCTAAGACTTTCCCAAACATCTTCAAATGGGAAGAATTTGAGCTTCTAGGAGTGCCTGGCATCTGAAATAAACTAAAACAACTTTAATATTTGCTTTGAATGATCAGAGATTTAAAAAAAATAAACTATGAACAGTGAAGAAAAATTGTGGTTTTCATGCACACCAAGCCCACGCGAGAGTAAATACAGAAACAAAAAACATGTAGTATGTTAAAATAACAGTATTTCTGAATTTATTTTCACATATGAAGAATAGAGAATGGACACTAACATATTGCAACTGTGAAGAGAGGGAGGAAGACACTGTGATTTTGAAAGTGTAGTTTCAGCTGTGTGACCAAACTACATCTATTTGTGTCCACCTTAAAAACTTTCACTGTTCTCTTCATTGCTGCAACACTGACCCTTAACATAAGTCCCATGTCTAATTTGTCAGTGAAAGCAGTTTTTTCCTTACATTGTTCTGAAAAGAAAAGCCATCAGTATCAACTTAAGGGAACATTAACAAACATAGGAACACAATATTATAATTACATAATTTGTTCTCCTGAGGACAGTAGAAGAGGAAAGAGGAACAATCTGTTCAGGAGAGATCTTGTTCATAAACAGAACTACTGCCACTTAGCGTTTCCTGTTTTAGCACATAATGATTTCCTTCGTTTTATTTTAGGGAGCTGCATTTTAATGTAAAATCTGTCCAGATCTGACCAACATCCTGTTTTCTTCAGGCTAGACTATTTCAACAGGTTTGGTACAAGAAATAAAAAGCAAAAAACCAACACATACAACATATGAGTCATAAGACTCATCACTTGATCAGGTAAAGGTGGGAACGTCCTGACACAGCTCTATCTCTACAGTATGCTGGTGAATGTAATTAATGCAAACAATCTCAGCATGAGGAGCAAGACCCCGCCTCCTTCTTTAAAGCTCCCGTTTGATTATTCCCCTGCCGTTATTCTGCTTTGTTTTTCTAGGACTGAGGTGGTAACTTCTTTTTACCACTCATTGTTGAAATTATTTATGACTTGCTTACCTCAAGTACCAAAACATTTGGCTGAACTACGAGCTTGGTGCTCCTTATAATGCTTAATTGTAATGCTCTGCTGATTGTTCACAAAACCACTTAATTCGGAGTTAGGTTAAATCCATTTTGGAACATATTTCTGGTCAAGAAAATACATGCCTTAACCTTTTTAGTTACTCTACATCCTGTTGCTGAAACTGCCTTTTTAGAAGAAAAAGGGAAGGCAACACATAGAAAGTGTTTTTTCACTTCAATAGAGAGGCTTTGAACTTAAGCTTCAAAGTCTGTGCCTCCTCTAAGAGGTAATAATAGCCTTCTTTTTACAGTCCTACTCAGGAGCTGCTCTGAAAGCATGTTACAATGGAAGACTATGTTGTTAAGTCCCAGCAAAAAGACAAAGTATCTGCAACATACCAAACAAAAAAATAAAAAAAGAGGGAGAAAAGGGGGCAGAGAATAACTTGTTCAGTAACACCTACAAAGCCAGTACCAGAGGCTTTATCACTTAAGATCCTTAACTCCCCTGCTCCAGCACACCACTTACCTGCTAAATACGCTGCATGTCATTGAGATGCAATCACTATTCTTTGAAAAACTTGAGTGAGGGCAAAGCATGTGGGTATAAAAAAAGACATCCTCTGGGCTTGGGTTACTGCTGCACAAATGTTTGTTTGTATACCAGGGTGGTTAACTTGATGTAAAATCCTAGTGGAGACAATGCACAAACACTTTCGACTTTGTTTTAATTGGATAACTTTAAATACAAGTACTAAAGATAATCGTGGTAAACTACCTCTATGCTGCCTGCTAAGGACATTCTCCATTAAGAATTTATATTTTGGGAACTAGAATTAAATTAGTAATTGGTATATTAAAAACTTTTTTTTCCCCATAAGATCTATCTTCTAAATTCTGAAAGGAGTCTAGAATACAGCCAATTGATGAAAATCTAAACCAAGTTCTTGGATATATCACAAATGGCCAGCAATTTCAGAAAGGTAAAATTACTGCTTGCTTTGTTTGGCACCCACTGTTAGCTCCTCTCATCTGAAGCACAGCCTTGTAGAACCACTAAACATATTT
>NW_009915085.1:5246-17391 GCF_000696875.1 Nestor notabilis | reverse complement strand
AGGAATGCAGAGAAGTGATTTTCATCCAACACAGTGGCTTTGAACTTAAGCCCTGCAATGTGTTACCCCACCTCAAATGATAATTTTACCATCATTCAGTTTAGAAACTTAGAAATTCTAACTGTAGGAGAACATGTGAAAAACTGAAAATAAAGACATTAATCAAATTCAAATGGGAGTCCTAAAGCATGTGATGTGCTAAGAACAAGGCATGACCTGCAAAAGGCACAAGGATGAAGGAATGCCAGCTCTGTAGTGATTTCTAAAGCCAGTACAAGAAAGGGGAAGCTACAGGGTTTGGTTTTTTTCCTTGGGTCTTTTTTATTTTTCAATCAATTTATTTACTATTTTTCTGCAATGTGTTAAGAAAGAAACAACACTGGAAAAACGTGAATGCTACAGGTTACGTACCTTTCATTCCATGCTTCTTAAATCCAATAACTATATTGCTACGCTTATGAAATGTGTACCTCTAGTTTTAATTGGACAGTTCTTAAATAAAATTAGTGATGGAGAACCACAGCCTGATATATACAGGAATTAAGAAAAAAAAAAAAAGAAAATAAATATCTTTTCATGTTTCTAAGCTCTAAATCAAACACAGTAAACTTCAGAAAGACCTAAGGATCACTGCAGACATAGAATCATAGAATCATAGAATAGTTAGGGTTGGAAAGGACCTTAAGATCATCTAGTTCCAACCCCCCTGTTATGAGCGGGGACACCAAACACTAAACTATGTCGCCCAAGGCTCTGTCCAGCCTGGCCTTGAACACCTCCAGGGTTGGAGCATTCACAACTTCCTTGGGCAACCTATTCCAGTGCCTCACCACCCTCACTGTGAAGAACTTCTTCCTTATATCTAATCTAAACTTCTCCTGTTTAAGTTTAAACCCATTACCCCTTGTCCTACCACTAGAGTTCCTAATGAAGAGTCCCTCCCCAGCATCCTTGTAGGCCCCCTTCAGATCACAGAGCTACCTGAAAACAAGGTACTGAAAAAGCACAGACTGTGGATTAGTAGCACTGTGGATTTCTCTGTTTATTAGTGGCAAAATACTATGTTCTCTCTAAGGTGTTAAATCACTAATTATTCTAGTACTCATAGCTTTAACCATTCTCTGACAAAAGTGGAAGCTAGCAGTCAATAGTCAATGAACTTGCTGAAAAGGGAATGTATAGTCAATATATGTTTCTGTATTTGAAAGATAATATAACACCCTGATTTAAACTGAATAATGATAGCTGAATAACTTTGCTGTTCATGTTAATATTTTAGAGCAAGTGAAGTGAATTTCCAAAATAGTTTTAACTGAACAGGACCAAATCATTTTTCCTCCCCAATAAGACTAGTCACGCAATAAGGATGACAATAGCTTATGTAGTAATAACTAAACAAAGAACAACTTGTTACATATAGACTAAACCTTGTGCACAATAGCTCTTTTTTTCCTACAATCCATTTCTGTAACAGACTTTAACGCTGGCAACTTTCAATCCCTGAGGAAAACTATTGTCTTTCCTGTAAGTACTTTAAAATTATTTTCCTTCCGTTTAACCATAAACTAAACTATAAATATGCAATTAAGGATTAACAACACCATTCATTAGATGTGACATATAAGCCCCGCATGCTGTTGTGAGAAGTGCTCGATTGTTTATTTGGAAAACAAAGCAAAACAGCCTTTGACATTTTTTTAAGCAGAAACATTTCTGGTACAAAAGCTAATGAGTCATATGTGAAACTATAGGTGATACCAGTGCTAAAACTGTGAAGACTTTCAATGGATTTAGATTAAATAAAATTAAAAGGTTACTATTCTTTTTTGGGGTGAAAAAAAGAACACTTTTGCTGAGACACATCCACGTGAGTCGTGTTTTTTATCGGTAGATAACTACTACCTTTTTTTTTATGTTTTGTTACTTGTTCTAATAAAAAAGAAAAAAGCAAATATACAAAGTTCTTCTGCTATTGTTTTCCTACCTAATGTTAAAAATAAAAAAAAAAAAAAAAAAAAAGAAAGTGTTTTAATTAGGTTCTACTCTTCTGGGAAATTTCTAGATAAGCAACCAAACAGTTTCAGTTGGAGAAAAACTGATTGGGGATTAAATTAGGTGACAAATGTACTGCTGTTACATCCTATCTCTAGTACAGCTGTCCCAGACCTCCTGCATGACCTTCTGCACAATCTCTCTGGCTGTAGTGTATGCTGTCTTGAGGGAACAGGATGAAGCTTCACGAGTGAGATCTCCACTTCTAACTACCTATAAAACATGTGTCTGTCACACATGCTGATGAACTTAAGGTTAGGCTCCCTTTTCAAAACTTTGATAACCTATGCAGAATTCCTAGGATATTGAAATACCATCTACAGATGGATGTGGTCCACAATCAGTTTTCTTCCTTTCCTAAAATGTTTCTGGAGTGCCATGACAATAGCGCACTAACTGCAGGAACCATCATCTTGGGAAAGAGAATTTTGGGATACTGGTCTTACAAGGACTGTGGGTGATACATGCACCAATTCCATTTATTGAACGAATCCCAAGATAATAAACAGGTTTGTCTACAGAGACAGGATCTGCAGATTTACCCATTTACTTTGTTGTTAACTTGATCAAATACAAGCAAGAAGCTTTGTATTGCTGTGGTCATGAAGGCAGGACTTGTTCAAAGGTCATTCTGTGAGACTAATTTACACAGTGTATTTCCTCCAGAGGAGAAAATTGAGAGCATTCTGAGTGGGTTGTCAATATTGCTTGCAAAATATAAAATGGGTGCTAAATAGTAATTACCACTGAGCCAGGATTTTAGTGTGGGGACATAACACTGAGAAAGCTTTTAAGAATGACTGGTGTCTGGAACCTATTTTTAAAGATGTTTGAAAGGTTATTTATGGCACTTATAACCATAAATTGAGGAGGAAGGGAGAAGGGTATATTTCATGCTGTCTCCAACCTTTCCCAGATAACATAATCTCTAAGAAATAACCATGAGAAGTCCTGTATATTCTGTAATCGAGCCACACACTGGTCTGCTTAGTGTACCTAGGCAAGGATGTTGTTTTGCCCAAAGCAACTACCCATGAATGCCTCCAAATGCAGAAGGTGCAATACTGGCCAAGTTAAAGGTCCTGGAGATTTTTTCTCTGCCTTCAGCAGGGTACAGATTTCTCTCCAAGAATAATTCTGTTCTCAGCTTTTAATAAGGACTGCAGTATTTATATATGCACATTTTTTCTCTCTTCTGCCTGCTTCCTCTATGGACCTCTATAATTTTTCTGTCTGTAAGGTATATACTGTATGAATCACAGGAATTTATTAAACCATCATTTGAAAAATAAAGATTTTTCTTTTTATTTTCATGATGAATCATTGATCTTGCTGGGTTTTCACCAGCTACTAGTGTAGTGGATTTCCAGCTAGTGTTGTTTCTTTTTAATATTTATGAGCAAAGTTGCTGTACCAGGTTAATTCTGTAATGGGAAATAGTATTTCACTCTTAAGGAAAAATACTTATGACAATTCCATATCCTAAATGTGATGGCTACCTGCCATAATATTACCCACACTATTGTGCTATGGACTTCTTGGTTTAGTCCTTCTAAGTCAAATTTATTACCTACTGCTTATTAATAATGCAGAAGAACTTTTGTTCTTTGAGTGCAAGTAAACTGTTTACTGGTAATGAATTTTTCTCCTAGTGAGAATCCTGCAGCTATAAGCAAAACTAAACAATGGCCTTTGTGAGCACTCACTTCCCATTCAGCACTGGATACCAAACTCAAGTTCACCGTGAATGGCTGCAGTTTCACTGATACAGCCCTAAGAGCTTTTTAAAACTTGGCATTTATGTCAAGTTTAGCTTGTTCAAAAATTTAAATAAAGTGCAAATCAGAACTATTTTACTTCAGAATTTCCACACTTAAACAGGGAAAGTTCAGGTTAGATATAAGGACAAAGTTCTTTACTGTGAGGGTGTTGAGACACTGGAACAGGTTGCCCAAAGAAGTGGTAAATGTTCCATCCCTGGCAGTGTTCAAGGCCGGGTTAGGTGGAGTCTTGGGTGACATGGTCTAGTGTGAGGCATCCCTGCCCATAGCAGGGATGTTTGAACTAGATGATCTTAAGGTCCTTTCCAACCCTAAATATTCTACAATTCTATGATTCTATAAAATATTATGTTTTGATTTCTTATATTGGCATTTTTACGTGAATAATTTTAAAACTGTGATTGAGCATTGAGCTATCAATTTTCTACTTCTACAAAACAGATATTGGGATATTTCTGACCCTGGTTTGCACAAATATGCCTAAATACCAGTAAAATCCCAGCCTCATTTCTAAAAAATCTGCTTCATTGGAACAGGTGATATATAATATGATATAAAAATAATCATGTGCCGGTGCCTCTAAAACCAGTACTAGTTATTAGCTTTTCTTGTGCTAACAATAAAATATTTTCTTGTGTATACTACAGTTTAAATAATATACTACTACAGTGTATGTAGCATGAAGTGTAGAAAGGAAAGAATTCTATGAACACCAAGAATGAAGACTAAGACTTGTTTTCCTAAGACTTGTTTTAAAAGCTACATCAGTTCATAGCTTCAATTACATAGGGCGATTACTCTTCATCTTCTGTTTATACAACTATAATACCTGTAGGTCAGATGAGAGATTCAGCTGTGTTGTGTAACATGTTTTATAAACAAATGGAACTGTGACAGATCTATCTCAAGAATATCACAACCTTAAGCCTTGCAGCAGGCAATAAAAAGTTTGCTTTAGTGGTCAAAAAAGCTGTATGTAACCAGTAGCCCACAGTGTTATTTCAAAGCTGTCTCTCAAAAAAAAAATGCAGAAATGCCTATGCATCATCTTTTAGTTTACCCCAGGTACACCTCAGATTTGTAAGAGCTGCAAAATATGTAGAATAAATTAACATTTTGAAATACAAAAAATAAATAAAATTAATCAGTTATTTTTTCAGAGTTTAACAGACTTTGAGAAGACTTTCATTCAGTACATGGCCAGTACTGTTAGTGCACAACAATAGGCACATATATATGCCTAATTAGACACAAAGGAAAAGCAAGTCAGAAGGAAAATACAGTGAGAGACTAATGTATCCAGAAAGATACAACCATCAAGTGGTTTAGACTCTCAGTTTTGATCAAGAAGGCTTTCAGATTTTGGAAGGTTTGATCTACAGTTCAGTGACCGATCTACAGTACTCAGATGTGAATAGGCACAGCTGCCAGCATGAAGTTAATCTGCTACCACAGCAGAATCTAATGCAAGATTCCTGTGAATCAAGTCCAACATATATTTATGGTAAAATCGCAAGCCATTTAGAACTTCTCCTTTCTACACTACAACAGCAAATTATAAGGAGTGCCTTATTTAATTTATTTATCTTCAGGACAGCTTAGAATAATCATTGAAGTGTCACAGCCAGTGGAGAAAATTAAAATTCTGGGTTTATTTTCCAGTTTTCAGGTATTGAATTTTTAGAAATACTCCAATATTTTAAGTTGTCATCAAATTCCTTTCAGCTGCTTATAAGCCTTCATTTCTAAAGTTGAAGAAAGGACAGTCAGGAATTGCTGGCAAATGGTATGAATAAAGCTTTTGTCTTGCTAAATAGATGAAGATGATATACGATGAATCAATATATCTTTGAGCAAGTAATCCAGTGAAAGACTCCCAGGGCAAAACCAGTTCTTTGGAAAGAATGAGTAAAATACCACTTGTCCATCCAGTATATAACTAATAAGGATAAAGAACAAAAAAACACTTTTAATCACACCTACTATAACAAAACACTTTTGGGCAGCTGCTTTGACTTCATGTGGTGACAAAAAGTATAATCAACGGATAAGTCTTGAGTTTAAACATTTAAAAGATCCCATAAATCATGGTGCACCATGTTTAAGCTTTTCTTTCAATTGTCCTCTCTCAGAGAATGTTAGCTGAATGAGTCACAACAGTATATTGTAATTGTACTATTATGAATTGCAATATCTTCAACTTTGACGTGGTATCGGTTCCCTGCAATAAGTAAAAATGAAGCTTAATAGTGCAGTATTTAAACTAAGAATCCACAGTCTTGTCATTATTGTGTGCACAATAGGAAACCTCATTGGGATCATCTATCCAAGCCATGGGGAAGCTTGGAGTTAATTACATCACCTTAGACAATCATTTGCTCTTTGTGGTGGTAGTTATCTCTTTCCACAGTTGGTTCTCTTTTTTGTTGTTTTGTGATGTCCCATTAATCACAGCCACATTTACTCTGTGTCATGCAATTCATCATCCTTTATTCCCACAGCTGTTTCCATCCTTTTGGACTCTGATAAACTGCTAATTTAAGCGGATGATGTTCAACCTTGAATATCACAACGGCTTGTACCATGCTATTGAGGATCAGCTACTACATTCATACAGCCCAAGATTTTTAGCCACTCCAATTACTCTACAGCTCCTGTTCGCATGTTGGAGTAGAGATCATGTTCATCTCCAGTGAGTGGATAGGTTTTTGATGTAGGCTTGACATGTGAAGGCATAAAAATATAAAGAGCTTTTTCTAATACAAGAGTATGCTACTCCTTTTCTTCTCTCTTTCCTTTTCCTGTCTATAAGTCTTTCAAGTTTCTTCCTAACATGACATGAAGCTGAATATATTTAGAGGACTGTGGAAAGGTGAGGAGAAGTAAGAAAGTGTTTGCCATTTCACTCTTTCTCAAAGCATTTGCCACTGTTTTCAGTCACCTTATCTATATGTGCAATACAACTGCAGGGGAGAGAAACATTTACATAAAATTAAAATGAAACAAAGCAGGTATAATATCTATACAGCATAATTTGGTGAATAAAAGGGTTTCTAATAATAATATCCCTGTTTTAAACAGAATTATCTATTTACACTATTTTTAAAAGACAAAGTAACAATAGAGTGTTCATCCAGTGGGAACTAATAACCCTTTACTGCGATGTGTATGAGAGGAGTGTATCAAAATGCCAGAGAAAAGTACTATTAAGTTTTGAGTTGGTTTTTTTTTTTCCAGAGAAAGTGCCTGTGGGCATGTCTAAGACACTGTGACTCACCCTTGCTTATCATGTGAAAACCATAGATGCGAATGACTTTGCAATAGGACTGGCTGCACAGCCTGAAAAATGCCATAGGTTTCTACACAAGAAGCAAAAGCTTTTCTTCACAAATTACTTCAGTCTGCTGTTTTCAGCAGGTGGAAGAACAGTTGAAAAACAACAGCAAAGAGTGATGACATTGCTGGGCTGATGTAATTGTATTTGTTGTAAAGCGTGGTTGCCAAACTTTCTGTCAATGGGTGCTACAAATTACTGCCAGCTAAATCTTCCTCTGGATTACACAGAGCATAGCAAAGGAGAAAAGAGAATCTGACAGAAATGTGGAAAAGCCTTTTCATTATCAGAGCTTGGTGGAGTACATAGCACATCACATGTTTTGGCAACCTTGCTCAGTTACATCCAGGCTCAGAGTGGAAGAGATTCAACTAGAAACAAACTGACAGTCTTGTAGCCCCATACCTATCTATGAAGTTTAAACAAATAAAGTTGCAGAACACTGTTAAACTTTCCAGGTGTAAAGCAGGAGTTCATGCCACTCCCAACTCCATTTGCTCCACCACTTCTGCCCTACATTGGTATTTTACCATCTGTTAGAGAAAGACCTCAATTTTCACCAAAGACAGACATTTAAGGATTAAAACCATAGTAAGTTGTTTTCTAGTAGAAATATTGATAGCTTTGGAAGAACAAACAAGCAGAAGAGAGATATTCTATACAGAGATCTTGTCTAAACTAAGTTTAAAAATGTGAGGACAGTATGTATTACTTAGGTTTTGGTGACCTTGTTTGATGAGAGATTTCTGTTTCAACTTGGACTGCTTAACAGATGCATTAGGCAGAATATCTTTTCTTCAGATTTCTGAAGAATATAAGTCAGCATAATAGCTACTAAAAATTAACAACAGCTATTTAAAATTCAGTTCAAAACAAGACTTTAGAAACAGGTCTTACTGCTGCTTAAAGCCATATTTTGAAAGTGTTTGTTCATTTTGTTTGATTTTTACCATTTCTTGGAAGACACCTTAAATCTCAAGTAAACCAGCATGCTTCTAATAGTCATCAAAATAAGTAAAGTCCCACAGAGGCCAAAGTTTCTACCATTTGATGATTCACTAACTTAAGGAACATGTTAACACCCTGTTAGAGAACTCTCTCTTACTCATTTGGTGATGTTTCATGTGGGCAATGTGCCCATTGCTATACTGCTCATAAAACTTTCATGCTGTAGCAGCCATGCTTTGCAATGAAGTATATCGTTAGGGACTTTATTACTCACACTTCAAGAAATGACATTTGTATGATTAGGTAACTATACCTTAGGGAGGAAATATTAAATGAAAGAATGGGATATCACTTATAAAGAAAGCCAGCACTTTGTCATTGTATCATCTGCAGTGAAAAATACTGATTCAGAAATGCTCGGTTCTTTGTACCGAGTCCTCACTCTGCGCATGTACTCTGTTCAGTGTTGTTGAAAGCTATTTCACATCTTCATAAAATATTAGTTTAGCTTATTTCTCTGTGAATAAGACATGTTGATACACCTACTTCATCAAACCTACAGGGCAGAGAAACAACACACATTTTTAGGCATGAAATTCCTCCTTTCGGTTCTCCAGTCCACCACAGACTGACAGATCTACAGGAAGTAATGCTAGTTCTCTGTTCCCTGCAAACCCCTTGATGGAGTCACTTCTCCTAATAAGAAGCCTTCCTAGAGCAAGAACATTTTCCCTGCTATTTTACCGTATGATAGAACAAAGACAGATTTTTTTATATGGAAAGTGCCACAGAACCGATCTCAGGCAATAGCACTTCTGAGTGCCATCATCCACAATGGCACTTTCCTCTGCGACTTTGAGAGTTCCTCCAGAGACACCTGGGAAATTCAGAGAAGACTATGATAAAGGTATTTCAGCCTTCAGCATTATCTCATCCAGATGGAACAGCCAGACTGTCTTTGCTTTGCCACTCCATTTAGTTTCAGAGGCTATAGGCCTTCTTTATTATTTTAAAGTCCCATAGTTTCTGCTTTCCTTGGAAACACTTATTGAGAAAAAAAACCAAAATTCAAGTTCCCTGACACATGCATGAGAGCTTTGGCCTTGTGTGCAAGGACCTGTTGTACTTAAGATGCCCTTCCTGGTGTGCCCTGAAATTCTGCTTGAGCTCCCAGGGAAAAAATCTGGAAAGACTTCTGCATTTTATGACAATGTAGCACAGCTGAGAGTAGCACTGAGCAATCACTGAGGCAGATATTATCAAAGACTCCTCCTGTAATCAAGTCTCTTTTTTATACACTTACTTTTAAAAGGCTGTGCTGCCTTACACATTTTTGTTCTAATTTCTCTGTGTCTCAGCCTCCCTATGTTTAAAGAGGATACATGCAGGCACAAAACATTAAGTAAGGACTAGTTATTACTTTTCATTGTATCAAAACTGATAAAAAGTACCATCATGACTAATTCTTCGTAGGTTTACTAGTTGTTTCCACAAAAGGCTAAGACTATGCGGTGTACAAATACCTTATCAATTATTTCTGTGAAAACTCCATTATACTATTTTCTAATTCTATCTACAGTTATGAAGCAAAGAATAAAAATATGTAAAAGGAAGAATTTTGGTTCATATGATAGAGTAGGTAAGGTTTGATTCTGTATCACATCTTCCACTAGTTAAATAGGATGCCTGACCCTAATTACAAGTGTAGAGGCTTAACCACAAAGGCTAAGCATCCTCCCAAAACACACACCTCGCCCTGCACCTGCAGTTTGGTGTACAATTGATCAAAAGAAACAGGTTCATTTCAAGGCACCCTGGGAACCTGGCAATGCTCTATGATTAACATGAAATTTCTAAACGAGATCTCTCTTTTAAAGGCTGCCTCACTGGCAAATTAGAAATTCGTGTTGAAAGTCAAGGACAAACATAACATCAATTGACACAGTCTCCACTGTGATTGCTGCTCATTAATTTGCATAATTTATTTATTGTTTGGTGTGTGTTTGTGGTTTTTAGAATGTCTATTCAAGCCAAACCCTTGAGGCATCCACGGCAACAGTCTGATCTCTCCAAGGACATAATTTATACTCTTAAAAGTCTCACAGTGAATAGCAGTATGAAACCAACTAAATTAGATGTGCACTGGAGTTCCATTTCCAGGACTGATGTAGGCTATACACAAGCCTATGTAACTGGCAACTGACTAATTAACATATATTTCTTTATTTACAATCTATATATTAAATTAAAAAAAGGTACTGACACAAAATCACACAGATAAATTTAAATTCATACATTAATATTACTGACAGCAGGTCAAAGAGATACAGGCTTATAAATCAAATCAGTTTGTTCATTAAGGGTTTGATTCCTAGAACTGTTTTCTATAATCCAGACAGAGTAAAGCACATTTTTAATTGAAAGGAATGTCATAGTCCTGTTCTGTACCATGAAAGTCAGGGGGACAACTCTTGATGCTGAATCACAAGCCTTCAGTGTACTGTATAGACCAACTCTGAGCGCTTAGCACTTTGCAGGCGTGAGTCCTTGATTACTGTTTTTCCTCCAAATACAGACACAAGGAAGTCAATACAGGTAAATGTGGTTTTGTTTCTAATACAATTAGTTAAAGAAAAAGCAAAAAACAGCTTCGATTTCATCACATAGGAGTCACTTTATTTCACAGCAGCAACAATTTGGTCACTTGAGACTCACTTTTAGTATTGGGATCTTCATTTTATCACTGGTTTAGGTATTTCTGCTTCACAGCTGTCTCAAATCAATCCGAAAGTATTTTGTATTTTCATCCCCTGAGGACCTTAAATTTTGATACTAACAGACACAACAATATACTTGTTATAATTTTCATGTGTTATTCATTTATTAATCCCAAGATGCAGACTTTTGGAGGGAGATGGATACTGACTTCAAAATAAAATTACTGCAAATTTTGTTTCATTTTTGTATTATGGCAGAGAAAGTGTCTTCCTCCAAGTCAGATGAAAGTTAGCCGTATCGTAAGAACTCACTGCGTGCAGCTACTGTAAATGTGGAATACATAAACTTAGATGCAGATGACATTATGATGTGATTCTTTTCAGTTTTCTGACAATGATATCCAGTTCTTGTTTATTTTTCCTTATATCCAATGACAACAGATATGAATGAATTAAGCATTTTATACATATTGCCTGCATTATTGCTTACATTACAAAGTAATGTTTAATTGCTGTTATTTCGTGAATAAGGAGACCCTGCGACACTTGCAGGTAATTTTTGTAAGGTATGATATAGAAGGAGTGGTGAAATAGAAGTTGACAAATAAAGCTTCTTCTGTTGTTGATCTAAATGTTCAATAGCTGGCTCAACGATGAACCCATGTATTGCTATGTGAAAATAGAAACTGATCCTCAAAGGTGGTGAATGTTTTAAGGGTTAGGACATATGAAATGAATTATTAACATTCTGAAATGAACAGAAGACATTTTTTCAAGTGCAGTAATAAGTGTTAAATAATGAAGATATCCGCAAGGCTCCAAACAGAGTCTCAGCTAATGATCAGTACTGTCAGAATCAAGCGCTGCCTGAAACGTTTGCAGGACTGAGTTCACTGTGCACGTCTCGCACTTTACACCCACACTGCATGATCTTTGTCAGTAATTAGTGTAAAATCTGAGATGGACCTTGTAACTATGATGAACTATTAATAGCAGAGCACTTAATCAAAACAATGTTATGGTGAATAGAGGATGTTTGTTACTGCAGGATGATGACAAATTTTGTAAAATCGTATTTAAGCTAAAGGGCAACTGAGCTCCATAAAGGTTTCTACAGGTCCTGATCCAGTAAAAGGTGAGGAACACAGCTGGAATACCCCACAGATAATTTCTGACCAGTTTAAATGCATTTCCTTCTCAGGGAACTAAGAATTTTATATGTATACAGGTATCATGAGGATGGGCTGGGATTTCTCTACAAGGAGCTAGTGACACAAAGCTATTACTAATGTTGCAGATGCTGAGCTAATTTT
>NW_009915085.1:0-5215 GCF_000696875.1 Nestor notabilis | reverse complement strand
CCAGTGTAGGAGGAAAACATAGTTCAGGTCACTCTTTTTCTCCCTACTTGGGCCAGAGAGAGAAGATAAAGAAACAAACGCAGAAAGAAAAATTGTGTCTGATGGCTCTTCTGGAGCTAACAGAATTAAAGTATTGACCAAGGACTTTCAGTCCCTTCCTGACAACAGCTCAGACACCACTGATTTATAATAAGGTGTTTGTGCAGGTGCTATTTCCCCACGCAGCATATTCCCTCTAGATGTGCATCCCAATGTGCAGTCTGAGAGAGATGGTCTTGGATTCATATCTAATATTTATACTATAAAACTAAACGTGTATCTGATCACTCTGTCTTAAGAGAACATCTATTTTTCACTGCCATTTTCTCATCCTGGCATGGTTGGAATTTTGTGAGGAGAAACAGATTCTGTAGGCAAAGCTATATAAGAAAGATGGAAAAAGCCTTTTGTATTGCCTAGGCAACAGTCAGCTACATTTCAAGGGTTTTCAATCTCATGCCTTTACACTCACACTTACAGTACAATCTTCAAAGGTGTTTCATAACAGTTATTTTCAGCCATTATACCCAGTGGAAGTTGTAAATGGCATAATTACTTATTATAAGTTTGTCCTTTTCAGAGGTGCCTTACACACTTCAGTGCTCAAGAAATAGTAATACAACAGTATTACAGTATGAAAGTCAAAATGTTCTTGGTCATCTGTTGCTGATTTTCATATACTTATGGACAAAACTGTATCTGATTTAAGACGTTGTTTAGCATTGAAATGTTCTCATCTTTTTTGTTCAATCTGAGAAGAAAAACAACCCACAAAATTTCTTCTAGCAGTAATTTGCTTATTTTCTGCATGTTCATAGCATGACATGGTGATGTTAAAGAGTGACACACGTATTCCAATATTATTACTACAGCTATGTTAAAAGAAATTACCATTCACAGAAAAACAACATAGATTATTATCTTAGCAGTTGAAACAAAACATTGAAGGGTAACTCAGGACTGCATGAAGCAGCCTGCAATCACAGTGTAAGCATTTTGGTACTCATCAGCACCTCTCACAAAAGACCAGAAAGCACCTGTGACTGTACTGGAACTACCCCTGTAGCAAGAATCCTCTTGGATTCAGGTGTTTCTTAAACAACTTGTGACAGGCCAACTGCAATAAGCTTTCTCAATCATTTAATTTCTAGTTGGCCAAATCATAGTGTTACCCTTTAAGTCCCTGTACTTTACTCAGCTCTTCTGTAAAGAGGAATTGTGACACCAGAAGCACCTAAAACACCCAAAAAGTCCTTCTTACGTAAAGTATGTGGAAATGTATGTTCTGGAAAGTCCTAATAATACCTTTGAAAGGGCATTACAATACATTACAATACAGCCTGTTGTGTTGATAGTCCATGCGCTAATCAGTCCCTAAGTAATTGTTGACACCATAGAGTGCAGCAGCTCTGAAGAGAAATTGCAAGCACGTAGGTTACTTCTGCTGGAAACAGGCTTAGCATTTAGAATATTTTCATTAGCCACTTTCCAGCTCATTAACCTTTTTGTATCAGAAAAAGTACTGATATCCAGCCAGGATGAACTCATGAATCATTTAATTTGTTTCAAGTCTGCCCCAATAACATCAGGAGAAAAACTGAATGGAAGCTCTCAGATATTTATTTTTGATTTACTATCTTTGGCATAAATATAATGATGATTTTTGTTTAATTTAGTAGTAATTAAAGTTCACATTTCTAAAGTAGCCTTACAAATTGGGGTAAAAATGTTACAGAGATACCAAGAGACAGTACTTTTAACTTGCTGATCAAAGCGCAACTCTCCGGAAGCATGTAGCAAGGTGAAAAAGTGGCAAGTGTCATATCTGAATGAAACAGAAGGCATTTTATATTAACAAAAGGTTCACAGTGGAATTCATGAAGGACACCAGCCTCTACTATGTCTGAAAAATATTTCTTCAGAGATTCAAGCTCCCATGCAGGAGTAGGATGCAGCTACCTCTAACAAAACAGAAAACTCTCCTATAGTTCTCAATGTCATGTTACACTTGTGACAGAGGGAGCAATGCTGCCAAGTGAATCATTGATACCGCTTTTTGTACTACAAATCTGCTCACTGAAACCTCATCAGCTAATTTTACACAGCCCCTATGTAATTTGTCTTGCTGTAATGCTCCAGGGATTTGTCCTGGACAATAGAGAGGAAAATACACCTGAACAATACCCTTGGTTCAGGTGCTTACAGGCTGGAGCAGGTGTGCAATCTTCAAAGACATCCTCCTGGCTACGATAAAAATTATTCATTCTGAGTTGTGTCTGGGAAGCAATGGAAGAACCTCAATAAAAAGTCAAACTGGCAAGTAAAGATGAGGTGAAAGTCAGAGTACTGAGAAACCTGTGTGGTCTTTAAGTGGGGAATCACTGTTAAAGTCTGGAGTGGAAAGACATGGAAAATTCCCTTTACAGGTTATGACATAATCTTCAAGAAGCTTTAGGAATTGAGGTATCTACATCTTCTCACTTCACTTACATACAGAGGTTAAACAGCTAGCTGTTAAAATTGAAGGGTTGCTTCCTAGGCAGGAGGTTCTTGCTCAGCAGCTGAGCTTTTAAGAAACAAAGTATTTTCCAAAAAGTGCAGTGCTAAGGAGTTAAGCCCTTATGGTGTATGTCTAAGCCCATGTTGTTTGTAGCAAATGATGTCCATTCAGTAATAAGTTCCACTGCTTTTTTGTTTGCAGAGCCCAGTCTAGTTAATGTGCTCTGAGAACACCTGCAATGTCAAGGTCTGGTGCTCCTAAGCATGGGACAAAGCAGATATTTAAGCATCTGAGGAGCTGAGGGCTAAAAGCTTTCAAGAGTAGATATTACAATAGAGGAGAATTTCAGAAATGAAATATCTGGTCAAAATCCCAGGATATAAGCCTCTTTTTTGATCAGAACATTTAAACCTTTTACTAAAGAATCTCTGGTCCCTCTAACCTCACACTTGCTTCCATACAACTCACCCTTTGTCACAACTCAATGGTGGTTGTGACAAAGGGTGACACCCAGGTGACACTAATCATACCAGGTGAGATCAGACGAAAAAATCCCTCCCTCACTTCACAAGAATTGATTCAGAAATATTGTCCAGCTGCAGAGAAATGATAGAGTGTGTTACTCGCAGGTTTTTATTTTACAGCATTGCCACCAAATTGTCAAATCTCAAGGAAAAAAAAAAATAAAATGGAAAAGAAAGAAGAGAGCCCGTAGTCCCTTTTCCTATAAATAGTGTCAGGATTTGATAAGCTTGAAAGCTGAAGAAAAGATGCTTCAATATTTACAAACTAAATGTGTTTACATTGTATGTTAGGAAACATTGCCAGATTTTACTTTGCTGGTCCTCTGTTAAGAAGCATTTATGTTTAAGTCCATAAAGAAATTCACTGAACTTCAGAAAGTGTAAAATACTCAGAATGCTATTCTATTTTTTCTCTCAGGAGACTTTCATTCTTCATTTATAGCAAGAAGAGACAGAGGAGTTGGACAGAAGTGACTGGAAAATACACTGAATTAGATTTAATTTTATGGGATTTAGGTGCCTAATTCCCATAGGTTTCTTTGAAAACTAATAAATGAATTCAGTAAGTTAAGATCTCTGCATTAATGTATTTAAGACTATGGACCATTAGGTCATGTAACCTGTCCATTTCTATTACAGCAGCTATAAAACTTCACCTAGTAACTCTTCTACTAAGCTCAATACTTTGTGCTTTGTGAATAAATATCTTTTGGGCAAAAAAAATTCCTTTCTGGACCTGAAGACATCCACAGATGGAAGACCTACAACTTCATTTGATATGTACTCTACCTACTACTCATTCTACCATGGCTAACTTATGCCCCTGATTTCTCACCTGAATTTATGCAGCATCAACATTCAGTCTTCAACTATTTTTAGGCCTTTTTTCTACAGCTTTTTCAACAGCTTTTAGACCCTAAGTTCTATCTTGGAGATATTATGTGCTAATTTTTTTTAAATTACCTTTTGTCAGGTCATTTCTTGAATGAAAATCATTCAAGAAGTTTTCAACCTGCAGGTTCTTCAAAATGTATTCAGAAAAGCCCATACTTCTTGTTTATGTATTTTGCACCAACCTGCTTATCTTCTCTGAATAAGCAACTTCTGAACATACAAGAGGCACTGAAGATGGTTGTGCAAACATTTCTGGAGTGACTCTTAGGCTATTCATAGATGTAGTCAAAACACTTTCTCTCTTGAACATTCTTGCCAATAAAATGTTCTCAGCCAAGTTAAGAAAAAATATTTTAAAAGCACAGAGAAGCACTGTGGACACCCTCAACGTAATATGTGGTATTTGTGTGCATATATTTCACAGACTGTTTAAACAGTCTATTATTTACTTATTTTTTCCTAACATTGGCACAGCTGTCAATGTCACTTGCCACAACCATGAGAAAGTATTTAGACATCCTGTCCAAAGAGCTAATTTGGACCTTAGATGCTACAGCCACTACCATGCTCTGAAATGAGATACTGTGTGACAGTTCTGTCACTTCCTACCAGGAGTATCCCTCATTTAATCAGCAAAAAGTTACACAGTCGAGCAGGCACAGCAGGGTATTCCCCATGTCTGCTTACTCAACACGAATGTCACTACTGGTTTGATTGACTCTTTTCCCTTTTGATTTACGCTTTCCCCTTTGTAGCAGTATCTTGATATCTTCTTTTTTATTCTGGTACAGGACATATTACTACAGTTACCATATCATAAACCAAGAAGGTGGCTAAGGAAATTCCAAAAGCACATTATACCTCATCATTTCAAAATAACATGATTCCCAGTTTCAGACAGAGCTTAAACCATGTGTAAAAACATTTTTAGAAACAAAATTTGAAAGCGTGATAGTAAAGTATACACTCGTCCTGCAGAAATTCCATGCCAAGCTGCAAACTAAGTGCAAATTACAGGATGTGCTCCATGTATGTTTTCACAGAATCATAGAATGGTTTGGGTTGGAAAGTACCTTAAGATCATCTAGTTCCAACCTCTCTGCCATGGAACCTTGCACTAGACCAGGCCGCCCAAGGCTCTGTCCAACCTCACCTTGAACACCACCTGGGTTGGAGCATTCACAATTTCCTTGGGCAGCCCATTCCAGTGCCTCACTGTAAAGAACTCACACTCACAGTAAAGAACTTCTTCCTTATA
>NW_009915084.1:0-73448 GCF_000696875.1 Nestor notabilis | reverse complement strand
TGTCGGGCGGGAGGCCGGAGCGCAGCGAGAAGCTGGCGCTCTACCTGGCCGAGGGGGAGAAGCAAGACAAGTACCTGCGGCAGAAGGGCCGGTTCCGTTTCCACATCATCCCCGACGGGAACTGCCTGTACCGCGCCGTCTGCAAGGCGGTGTACGGGGACCAGCGGCTGCACAGCGAGCCCCGCGAGCAGACCGTGCACTACATCGCGGACCACCTGGACCACTTCAACCCTATCATCGAGGGCGACGTGGGCGAGTTTCTCATCGCCGCCGCTCAGGACGGGGCCTGGGCTGGCTACCCGGAGCTGCTGGCCATGGGGCAGATGCTGAACGTGAACATCCACCTCACCACAGGCGGCCGGCCCGAGAGCCCCACTGTTTCCACCATGGTTCACTACCTGGGGCCCGAGGACCCAACACGGCCCAGTATCTGGCTGAGCTGGCTTAGCAATGGGCACTATGATGCTGTGCTGGACCGCATGTGCCCCAACCCAGAGTACGAGGCCTGGTGCAGACAGACTCAGGTACAGCGCAGGCGGGATGAGGAGCTGGCCAAGTCCATGGCGGTGTCCTTGTCTAAGATGTACATTGAGCAGAATGCCTGCTCTTGAGACCACCTGGGTTGCAGGCTGGGAGCTTTGCTGCAGGGACTGAGACAGATGGAAAGTGTGCTGGCTGTGATGGTGATGCCTTAATCCTTAATGAAGCAGCAGCAGCACCCCAGACTGAGGACTGTAGACTGGGGGGGATAAATGCAAACGTGTTGTAATATTCTGTTGTAAAAACACGGCCTCGGATTATTTGCAAGCAGATTTTCCGTGTATGTTTGTGTCTCCCCACTGTCTATTTTCTATCAGAATGTATTTTTTTGCACAATATTTTTAAACTGTTACCTCCATCTTCTACACCTAACATTAGTATCTGGCTTTCAGCTGTACAGCCAAAAACGTTTGTAAACAGTTTTTGTAAATAAGGCTTATGATGTAACAGCTATTTTTTGCTGTGTTTTTTACCCATAAACCTTATATTTTTACCAAATGAAGTTGATGTCAAACTAACCCTCCCTGATGATGAAAGCATCGTGGGTATTTTCTTGCAAAACTAAAACAATGGTTTTTGTAAAAGTGCAGCAAAGTATGAAACAGACTGCTTTTCAGAACAGTTGCTTTCTCTGCCTGGAGCACAGAACAGGTCCTTTGAGCCAGTTGGAATGAAGCTACACATGAACAGTACAGGGAGCAATTGACTCTTCTGTATTTAATTACTGTTTTGAGTAAACTGGCCTCTTGTTGCCTGGTTGGCTCACCCTCTGCTCCATTTATATTAGTTATCTGTAATAACAGAACATTAACTTGCAATAGAATGTTGTGACTAGATAATAGTCTCCCGCTTTGGCAGTAATTGCCTTGGCTGCACCTTGGTGTTTGTGTTCTTGTTTCTGGGGTTATGATGTCTTTTGTATAAGCCCTGCTTCTTTTTTGGCACTGGTGTTGCACCAACAAATCATTATCTGATCACAACATTTTATTCACTTGGTGTTATTTTCTAATCAAGAAATCAGGAATGGTGTTCTACATTATGGTTTAAAAGGAGGAAAAAAAGTATTTAAATTGAGGTTTGTATGGTTTGCTGGGTCAAACATTTGAATGTTTTCGATCTGAACTCTTGTTTTCTTTCTGATTAACTTGTTAGATATATTTATTAAGTAATGCAGTTTGTACTTTTTTATTTTGTAATATATTGTGATTTTGGAATTTATACTGTATTTGTATAATAGGAATATTCACAGCTAAAATGGAATGAATAAAGAATGTAATTTTACTTGTGCTCTTTCTTTTTCAACCCTTTCGTTCCTGGTGTGCTGAAGAACTGCAAGTGGATTCCCAAGACGCATTATTTAGTTTTTCTGCCTTAGTTTCCCCAATTAAGAGGTGGGAAGAAGGGCATGCTACTACACAAATGTGAACCACTGATAATTCTGGTGTCTATGTGAAATAAATGCAAGCATTTAAAAACAATTGAATATCTGTAATTTTAAGATAACAGATCTTGGCATATCTCTGCTAATCAGAAATAATTTTTGTATATTAATTTGCCTTAGGAGTTCTCAAGTGTGGTACCTGGACTGGTAATACTAATGGTTGTGATGGACCAGCTTTCTGCTGGGCCATGTACGCTTGGGCTTGGACTGTGGTAGTTGGGAATCTCTGTTCTGCAGCCAGTTTTAGTTTCAGATTTGCCCTGTCACCACTGATTCCTCTCAGGCCTCCGTGGAGTTACTTGAATAGAGGTAATTAATAAGGAAATACAGCTCTTTTGCTCCCCTTACAAGATAGAAACGCCTTGTAAGTTCTTAGACCTTACTTGGTGTGCGTGTGTGTGTGCATGCAATTACAAATCTCTGCCTGATCTCAAAATACTAGAGGGCCACCCTTAAATTACAGAAGGGTACTGGGTTAAAATTAGGATTAAAAATGAACTAAGCTGAAATGCAGCAGTCGTCATTGGGCAGAGTTATGCTACAGAGCTGCAGCATTGGTTGTGTGTTTATTTGGTACTGGTTTATGTGATACGAAGGGTAGACTTAAAGAAGTTTATTACGTTATTTCCAAAAAAATGTTAAATACAGACTATGTTTTCCCCCGTTTTCTTAATACACAATCATGCTGCTTCTTTAAAGGTCAAATAATGGTGGCAAAACACAGTCTTGCTAGTCTGCTATTGCTTAACTTTGCTGAATCTCTAAAGCTGAGTGAGGTGGGAGCAAGGCAAAGATGCAGATATGGATGTTCATGAGGACAGAGATAGTTGATGAGAAAAACAGTTACTCAGGTGGCTGTAAGCACAAAAATACTAATACAGCATCACTAAGTATCAGTGAAGTGCTTGACTGATTAAAAACTTGGTATCCACCTGCTTGCCTTTTGGGTTGGATATGATGATTTCATTCGAAGTTGTGAATCCCGTAAACTTAAAAAAAAAAAAAAAAAAAATTGTTGTTTTTCTTTTTTTTCTTTCTTTCTTTCTTTCTTTCTTTCTTTATTTTTTTTTAAAAAAATCCTTTAGGTCCTTTAAAATTACCATTTTCAGCTGTATGACTTGTGTTTACAAATTTTGTTTGTGTTTTGTTGCACAAACCTTAGAAATCTTTACAGAGTAAGCAAAGCAAAGAAGGATTGATACTGCACAGCGTTCACTCTGTGAGATACATTTTACACTAAAATACCAACAAAATGGTAGTGTTACAAACGAGCAGTGCAGAACCGTGGGGTAAGTTACCATGGAATTCATTTACAATTTTGATGCTACAGCGTGAAGTCACAGGGGCATGTGGATAACTTTAAGGAATTTGAATAAACTGGGTTACTTGTTGAACTAGTTTGTGAAGACATTGAGGATGTACTGCTGAAGCATCTATCAGCGCACTTGTTTTTGCAGCTTGCATTACATACTGTGTCTATTCTAAAAGGAAATGACAAAAATGGCATGTCAGATGTTTCAGACACGTGGAAAGTGAAAACCGTTTTTATAGCTCTAGTGTTTAAAGTTTAGCTGAGACACTTGAGTCCAAATGCAAGCCAGCCGTGTCTTGCCTGAGTAGTATCAGAGGCAGTTCTATGGAGTAGTTCTATAGAGGCAGTGATCCTAATGTGGACAAAACTTTACAGAGCTGCTTGTAACATTGTCACTTGCCCCCAGCAAAAGTGCAAGTAGTACAAGTTTACCTTGACTGTCCCCTGCTCAACAATTCCAGTAACAAGGGAAGGACAAACATCGTTCTTGCTCATAATTTCAGTACCTGACTATTTTAACCTTGGCTAATCACTTGCATAACCCAGCTAATCCTTAGACCTGTCTGGGGATTTTGGGCAACAGGCTCTTTATTATTAACAAGTGAAAAGGAGAGCTTGATTTTCAATATTTGGTTGTATGATTCTTTAAGTAAAGTAGAAAATGCTTTAGTTCTAAACTGAGCATCTTTGCTTGTATTTTATAATACAATTGTGAATTAGTTGACATCTCGATGCTTTGTTTCAGGAGTTTCTTAGGTTACCAAGACCGTGGCATTCTCTCACTAAACGTGCAATGGGTATGTTAGAATTTTCGTGTGTATTGAAGAGAATCTATTGCACGAAGTAATTAGATTGGGGTGTGTATACAATGAATGCCTCCCAAAATAAGGTGGGTAAGTGGGAAAGGTAAGATTTGGGTAAGTGTTGTTCTTCGTCTCAGTCAGTGGTTTTCTTTTTGAAAGTTCAGTAGATGACTCTTTGTGCTTAGTGACTTATTTAGGATTCATAAAAGTTGCCTAATGCTACTTACTGGGTTTACCTTTCCTGTTGTACCTGGCTGGTACATTACAGGTGTACAAGATACATCTGTTACATTGATGTCACTTGTAAATAAAGGTATATTTCAGTAATCCTTGTACATGTAGAAAATCATTTGCATCCAAATATTTCTTCTCTCTGCTTTTGCCTTTATTATGTCAGAATTAATTGATAGGATTTTTGAGGATAAACTTCTAATTTTGGTTTAGTGGTTTGTCCATGCACACATGCACAGCTTCTGAATCCGAGCAGAAAATGATGACAGGAATCTCACAACAGGGACAAGTACTTGGCATTAACTGTTTTTTGCTTATATTCTTTCATACGTATTTAACAGTTTATTGATATGCATTCATAAGTGTTACTGGGATGTAGTACAAAAATGATGACAAATGAAAAAGCCTCAGCTTTGGTCTTAAAAAGATTGTCCTGTTTCTGAAAGGCATGCTTATATGAAAGTATGCAGCATGCAGAAAGCTTGTGAGTAACCATTTTAAAGGACATCAGCTCTGCCAAATGTGATTCTGTAGTCATCAGGACTTTTTTTAAAGCAGAAGAATTTAAACTTTGAACTTTTTACTAGTGTACAGGCTGATTTGTAACATGTACATGTGCATTTTAGTGGAAAAAAGTTGAAGTTCATATTTCCTGTTAAGTTTTAATTTATAATCTGTGTTTTTTAAAAGCAAGTTTATAGTATAAATGGATAGAAAGATACAGCAATCCAGTAATACACTGTACTTCAGTCATTTTTTTCTGGTGTTAGTATTTAAAATCTTTTTTATGCAAGGAAACCCATTCCTGGTATTCAGACTTCAAGCTGATAGAAATAAACCACTGGCAAGTTCCAGGTTTCTGTTGCATGAGTGGTTATTATTCTGTATCCTCATATATTTCTCCTTATTACTGAGTAAGATCAGGCTTCTCTGGAGAAACTGTGAGCTTACAGTTGTAGTAGCATGATGCACATACACACATAGAACTAATCTTCCCTCTGTGATCTTAAACTTGGCATTTCCTGTGATTTTAGTGTGTATTTTTAAAACATTATGCTTTTAATGCATATTGTATTTCCTATAGTTTTTTCTGGAAGTTGTAGAAAACAAAACTGTTGTGTCCTTACTATGAGGCACGGTTAACAGTGTTTGAGCCTTCAGTACTATAGCACAGTTAAGCTGTGTAAAGAGTGGCATCTGCAGTGAAGAAGACTATTGCAGGAGGGGAGGGTAGATGGGGGGAAAGCTGGAGCTAGGAGATGGTTGTGAAGGAGCCCAGGTCATCTTCTATCCTTCTGTCTTCTGTGTTCACCCACATCCCAAGCAGGGGAGATCTAGACTTGCTGTGATGGGCAGTGGGTCCATGCTGCTGGTCTGGTGACAGTGTGCATCAGGCTCACTGTTACGGCTCACTGGTGTTTAGCTACGAAGTTCTTATCCTGACAAGCTTTTGAGGGCTGCAAATGGAAGAAGGAATGCAACACTATCTCAGACAGAAATGAACAGAATTTCACAGACAGAGATGTGGCATTTTTCTTGCCTATGAACTTTTGTTGCTAAGTATCAATGAGCTAAAGTGTGGCTGAATATCAAAATGGTTGCAAGGACCAACATAATTTTAAAGATCACATAAAACACACGATAGCAGCTTTTTGAGACTCTTAAGAAAGCTTGAAAACTTTTTTTTTTTTTAAATTAATCCATAATCTCATTATCTAGACCATATTATTTTCACAGGTTCAAGGATCAAGCATTTTTCCTGCATGAAACTACTTGCTGAGTGTAAAACTTCATTTTTCAGCTATTCAACAAACCAGTGTTTCTGGGCAAGACAATCCATGGTTTCAGATCTCTCTGTGGGATTTGTAACTTTTGTCAATTTAACCTAATATGGCTAAAAGTAATACTTCTTCCCATTGCTGATGCTGTACTCATATTTAGATGGCTGCTTTCAGAAATAACATGATTTTTGGAACTCCAACTGAGCTTGTTTTGATATTTTTCTGGGAGAGGTGTGTGGTCAATATGTACTCCATTTGTAAATAAATCATACAGTACATATTATATCTAAATTGCCTGTCTTCCATCTGACTTAAAGATTGAGCTTTGAATAAGCAATTAAGCAATTAGCTGACATGTTTATATGACTTGTTTGCTTTCCTACCAAACTTCAGCTCCACTGGATTAGTGGATTACTCACAGGCACTGACTTTTGGAGTTTAAGGTAGGAGTGATGACAAAAGTATTGTCTCATTAATTACCAACACAACTCCTATTACTCCTGCAAACCATACCTACAATCTTTTAATTCTTCTTCATTTTAATTTATGTTGATTGTCCATTATTTGGCCATTGAAGTTTAACCTTACAAACTAGTTATGCTGTAAACCAAAACCTAATTAAATGAGACATTTGAGTGAGTTTAGGAGTTGACAGCTGTTTTGTTGCTTATGTATAAGGGAGGAGAGGTGGTGCTCAAAATGAAGCGGTTATGAAAGGACTTGTTTTGCTCTAAAAGATGGTTATGTCTGTTTATAGATGAGCATTGTAACTGCTGATCTAAAAGCTTTAATGTACTTGTGTTTATTATTTCTTAATAAAAAATATTATCTCAAACATGTTACATTTTTGCTACACTGAGAATGGAGACACCAGAGACTACTAATACTGGTAGATTGAAAAAAAAAATAAATGTTCTGCTATTAGAAGCAAGGTAATAATTGCTTTCTTTTTTATTTATTTCCCACCATGTCTATTATCCAGTGAAAGAAATCTTTGGCTTTAGTTAAGGAATGTTTATGTGGCCTGCATCCTTCCTGAACTCATAGGTTGAATACGTGTAGAATAAGATCTTTAATTTGGATTTATGCCCATAACTGAATGGTGAAATGTTTCCTTGGTTAAACAACTGTCTTTTATACTGTAGAGCATTTAGCACAACAAAGCTGCAATCCCACTGGGACCTTGATGAGAAGCAGTATTACTAACAACACACGCTTTGCAGGTATCTGAAAACTTAATCTCTGTTTCATTTTCTTTTTGGCATGTGCCTTATCTTACTTATCAGGAAATAAATATTTATGGATGTTTTCTCAATTAGGTAGCTGTCCTTTTGTATATACCCACAATAGTTCATGTAAAACATTTGCGTGAATGTGATTCCTAGTAGACTTCCATTTTTCAGCTAGTATTTTACAGCAGTAACCCTGACGAGGCCCTATAACGTCTGAAATGGGTAGAAATTATATCTAATAATAATAATAAAAAACCCAGTTATTTGATTATGTAGTTGATAGCATCTATGTAGCCAGTTTCATCTCCTTGTAGAAGGGTTTTATATAGCTCTGGCCAGAGACAAACATGTTGCAAAATGGACAACTAGGACAAATCTGGGCTCTTTTGGGTAAATGAAAGAATCTTTTAATGAGAAATAATTATTGTGGAAAGTTTTACCAAATGTGTTACTGCAAAGGGGGCTGCTGAGATACCCTAGTACATATGTTCTTCAAAACATTTTATTGTCACACTGAAATTATTTCATCAAAAAAACCACAAGTACATAATCTTTCAAAACAAAATGTTGCCTAAAATGACTCATTGGATTGCAGTAATTCTGTAACTGTTCTATCCTTCATGTCATTGACACAACAAATTTCCTGCTGTATTTACTCTTAGGAGTCCTTCAAATTATCAGTTAAGTGGTAATTCACACATAGGATAACAGTTTTCTTTAACATTGGTAGGCTTGGTGTGTGGGAGTGAGGGGACAATGTGATTCCTGAACTGAATAGTGCTTGCTTGCCCATACATTAACTTTCTTTGGCTACCACAACCACTGTCTCCTGCATTAACCAGTGTCCAAAAGCTCAGTGATGCTTAGGTTTATATTCCTATCACAAAACCCTCTGTAATTTCAATTAAGAAACATGGCAGAGATGCATGACTAGACTAGAACACCAGCTAACCGATGCAGGTTGTATACCCCATTATTAGTTGTATGCTTACACTTGAAATTGCAATATGTACTTGAAACACACTCTGACTGCATGTAAGAATCACCAGGCAATTACAGCACGTATGTGGGCAGCTGTGTGTCCTGGGAGATCTCAGACTTCTTCGGGCTGGTTTGACCCAGGTTCTCTCTGGCCATGCTGTCCGTCGCTGGGAGCACTCAGGCACATGCCCCTAAAGAGTTACCGTCGCAGCCCGGCATCTGCTGGCTCAGTGGCTGGGACAGGACAGCTTGAAGAAGGAGTGGGGTCAGTGAGTCCTGAGCTTGGTGGGTCAATCAGTTCCTTGGATTCCCCTTTGAATTTCTGTCATATTACTTGGTGAGTAAACAGCAATAGAGGAAACACCAGAGAAAATTTTTGTTGTTTGCTGTTGTTGCCTAAAAGCACACATGAAGAATCGCACCAGGCCCGTACTCAGGTGACAAAAGATAAACTGCTCCAGGTAGGTTCTATTTGAAAGGAACCATGGCATCCGTCGTCCCAGAGAGAGGTTGTACAACATGAACCTTGGCAGTGGCCTCAGCCTTAACATCTGTGGGAAATCACTCTGCCAACTAGGTTTCTAGCCTGTGAGACCAAGTAGGTAATAGTAGTTGCTCTACTTCAGTCAACGGATTGAGTTAATCTCTGCTAAGACTTCTGGTGCTTCCTCAAGCCTTTGAGCTTTATCTCAGTGCTCTCTGGATTAAGCTTTAATCAGCCAGCAGTTGTATCAAATCTCTTCCAGTCACTTGATATTGATGGAAGAGGTAGGCAAGCATCAGGTACTGTCACCGGGTAGGGAAACTTGTGCTTCAGCGTCTCTCATTGATTCTCCTCATGGTGTCGTATATCACTCCTGTCTAGTATAAAGTGTGAGGAAAAAACCATTGTAGACAACCGGAACACAGAATCAGTTGTCTCTCACTACTCACTTAAAGTATCTCAGATAAAAATCTTCAAATCTGTTCCAAGCCAGTTACACTTACTTTCCCCACCTCTTCCTCACCCCCCCTCCCCAACATATAAATGTATTACTATGAGTTTATAGCTAGCCATGGAGGCATTTTACAGCTCCAGAAATGCTACAGACACTTGGTCAAATGGAGATTTTCAGTAGTATGCAAACAGGTTTTCTACCAAATTTAACCCTAGATCCAGATTTATCTGCTGTTTGAGTATTTGTTTCTAGTTACTACTACTTTTATGTTTTTAATCCCGTCATAAACTTTAAGTGTTTATTCCCTTAGCATAGGGAGGAAATGCTGGGGATTGTTTCCAGGGATAGTGAATACTATCAGAGCTAGAAAGGAGAGGAGAGTAGCACCTTATGGAAGGGAATGTTCCATGACTTTAAAACCAAGACCCTCCCCTGAAATTCATTCTTGACATGGATGTTTTAACTTCCAGTCATTTTTTTTGTAAGTGAAGCTGTGATATGAAGCCATATGTTATGTATGGATCCCTTTTCCATGTAGATATCTGTAGTGATGGTAGATGAGGAAGGAAAAATGCAAAAATAGACAAAAATATTTGTATACACACCAAAAAGATTAGGAATGGATTTCTATGCCCTGACTACTGAAAAGACTAACTCTTGAAGGGAATCATTTCAGACTGAAAGCCCTCTTTAGAGCATCTTATTCTTGCTAATATTCCTTATATTGCGTACATGCTTATGCATTTGCTAAAGGCTCTGAAGAGAGGATCAGGACTGTGCCAACAAAAAAGAAAATGATGTATCTGTCTAAGATTAAAGCGCAGCATGTGGGGAAGCTTTGCTTTTCAGTGGCCTGACCTGTGGGTTTTGCATCTCGCTTATAACTTTGCCTTTATTTCCTTGGCATAAAAAATGCTTTTCACATTTCTGCAAAATGTTACCTTTTCCCACCCAGAGATTAAATATTAATAGAGATTTTGTCTCTTGAGAGTTAAGTCCAAAATATATTTTAGGAATTTTACATCTGATAAGATTTGATTTATGTGTTGCTTTCAATTTCACAAACTTTACGGTGTAATTCAAGCACATAGCTCTGAAAAGTAAATTTGCAAAGAAGTATCAATTCCACCTTTACAGACTTTTAGAGTAAGTGCTTACAGCTGTGTTAAATTTGATAAATAGTAAGGGAATTCTGAATGGGAAATATTGCATAAATGGGATGTTTTAAAAATCTGATATTTCTCACTCATGTACTTTATTCTAAATTTACAGATTTAATTTGGGGGGGAGGGGAGAGGAAGAATTGAAAATGGAACTTATTTGGGCTCTTTGCTGTCATGCTGGTGGGCCAGCTCATGCCATCAAAACCCCGCACCTTGTCACCTTCCTGAAAGAACAGCCTTTGCTTCCCCATTATTGCAGATGGGGAGTTAAATACAGAGTCTGTTTGCAAAGAGTCTTGAAAGAAAATCCTTGAAGGGGAGAATATAATAGCCACAGTTGTACCTAAGGTCAGCATCATCACCTGCGCAGTATTTGAAATGCCATTTTCAGAATTTTCTTCCTCCTATGCTGCCCAGTGAGATGAAGAAAGAAAATTACCCTGTTAGTCTTTTGGGGTATGTCTGCACTGCCAAAGACAGTGCTGTGTGGAGACATCCTGCCGAGCTCAGCAGGAGCAGCAGCATTGCAATGGCAGCACAGAGCTCATTAGGTAGAAGGAATAAGCAGGTCCCTGAAGGAGGTTAGTAGGATTCTGAGCCACACGATTGTTTTGCTGTCTCCCCTGGTGCACACGCAGGGTCCTGGGCACTCTGCTGAGGTTTGGTGTCAAGCCTCTGGGGCACAGGTCAGCCTTCAGGGGTTTAACTCCATGGACTAGATTTCAAGGTATTCTTACCTTGTGCCAGGCAACAGTCTTGCAATACCAAGCTGCAATGATTGTATGAGGAGTATGCAGCCCCAGGAGAGAGTTAAAGATACTGTATTACAGACATATAAAACTTCCATATATAGCCAAATTGCCATTTAATAGGAAGCCATGGTAACTGCAAGCAGGAAAATGGTATAGCAGTTATAAGTAACATAAAACACTTCTCAGCAATTCCAACGGAGAAAAGGGAGAATTACATGGCAACAGCTCATTTCCAACCCTAAGCTAATATGACTTAGCTGATTTTCCAGTCCTTGGGACCCAAAGGTCTTAACTGCCACTTTGCACCCCTTCTTGGACCTCATTTACAATGTGCTGTACTCCTGGAGCTGTCAGCAGCAAGGCTGTTGTGGAAGGCAGGGAGCAGGGTAGAGCAGAGTAGCTGCTGGGGCCAGGGTTTTGCACAGGCCCTGGCAAAACTCTAGCTCTGTCCCAATGCAGGGATGAGGAGGCTTGCATTTTATATGTCATCTTGTAAAACTGTCACCCTGGCTGAGAGCTGTAACTTAAAATCCCTGCAGTAGCACAGCTTTATCCACAGCTTCACTGGTGGCCCCAGTCTCTGACAGTCATGCAGCTGCTCTTGCTTAATTTCTGCATATCAGAGATGCAAGGAACAACTTTCTCACAGCTTGCCAGGAGCTAGAACTAACAGGCTTTATAAACAACAAAAAGTACAATAGAGCTGCTATGAGTCATGGTAGATTTGATACATGCACTTTATTTTTCCTTATTTTTCTCGGCTTGTAAATTGCTAATTCATGATAGATGTGATTGAAACATTTGACATTTCTAGTTTTCAATTCTGTTAGGCTTGTTTCAGTGTTTTCCTTTAAGCTGTAACCTTTTCCTGGCGAATTTGATTTGCATTTGTTTTTGACTAGGTGCGAGGGCATATGTCTATTTATGTACTAAAGTATAACATTTATTTACTTATGCATCTGTAAGTATTTGCAGATTAAACAGAAAACTCACACAATAGATCTAGTTATTAACTGTTCTACTAAAACCAGTCTTTATAAAAGCCAAAAGAAGTATCTAATGTTCAAATACATAACAATTAAAATCCCTTAATAAGCATCACATTGTCATGCTAGTTTTGCATTTGAACAGGATGATGTCTCTGACACAATTTCCATTAAAAAAAAGATAGAAATTTCATATAGTTACCATTAAAGCCACACTTTTTTCAGTGAAGTTCACAACTTCAAAAAGGCAGAGACTCACCATCTGTTTTTTTGTGCAGGCAGCCCTGGTAGGACCAGTAATGCTGTTTGTACTTTGGCCAAGGCAGAACACCATGCCAACTCTTGATTAATAATAATTTGCAAAATAAGTTCCCTCCTCTCAGGCTATTTCATATCACTAATTTGTTTTAATTTGCTGTATGAAAGATTTTATCTCTACCTCTATAAATGTTGACAAAGCTTTTTGTCCCTAAACTTATGTGTTGTTTATTGTAGCATCTCTTCAATGCCTTCAAAAAACATAAGATTAAAAACCTCAGTCTGTTACACTCCACTGACAGATGAGATTAAGTCTTTTTTATCTTACATAACTGGATAAACAGTTTTGTAGGAAAATAGCATTAACATCTTATGTTGTTCTCTCAAGCAGTAGGTGAATAAATAATCTTCAACAGAAATGCCTTTAAAAATAGAAAGGGAAAAGTGAGTTGTACTGTGTACCTTTGACTGTACCAGTTCTACTGGTACAGATATGTACTGAAATACTGTGATGCTGTGCTATTTCAGCCCTGCAGAAAAATTGGTCCCCTGTAAATAAGTGTCACGCACATGATTGTGTTCCACTGTAATAATAATAATTCGTGCTTGCTTCTCCAATGTTCAGAACTTTTGTTCCTTCCAGTGCTGAACCTGTAAATAAATGAATCAGACACCTGAATAATGGGAACGAGAATAATAGATATGTTGTTCGTGATGTGTCTCATGTTTCATTACTCTTTGCAGTTCCTCACAGGTTTTAGTCAAGCAGAAGTCTAGCTCAGTTGTAACAGCCAGTGTGAGCTAAGTGTGCTTTTGGCTAAATTCATTACCTTCCTTTTTTGTTGGTTTCAGTTAGTATGCCAGAAAAGTTCACCAGTCTTGAAAAGAGACACAATCTTAATTTGTTACATATGTCACTACAAACGATTGCTTATGATGGAGGAATTCCATAGCTTCTTAAAGCGATTAACATTATAGTTTGAAGGGAGCATTGTTAGAGGATTAGAAACCTCTCTTAATGACTAAGATTTAAAGCACTAGCAATTTCAGGTGTTACATTGCTTGATTTGCAAAGATATATGTATGTGGGTGTGCTTTTTCTAACCTTATGAGTAGATGTGGTTTTGGCTCATGTGGAAAGCATTTTTGTTGCCAGAATTCCTAAACACACCCAGAACACCTATTATAAACACACTGAGAGCACCTACTGTTGCTGCTAGAGAGGGGGAACATCAAAGTTTAGGTTTACAACACATTGAAAAACCCCAGTGCGGTGCTGAGCTATTTTTAAGTACAAGGTTTGTTTCAACAAAAATTGAAATCTACACGGAAAATGTTTTTGAAGTTATTTTCAATTGTATGTTAATTAAGGACACTTTTACTGAATAGGGTGCTTTTAATGCTATATGTATGATGGTGTTCTTAAATGCCATGAATTGTTAAAAGCTGTATGAAAGTGTGCTTCTTGTGCCCTTTGTAATGTAAAAATTACATTGTAATGTTTTTAAACTTCTCACTTATATAGTTAAGACCAAGCAACTCCATTTCTCTTGTGATGGATAAGTGTGTATGGATAATGCAGTCATTTTGGCAGTACATGCAAAATAGTTATTGCAACGGCAATTGCTTTGAAGAAAACTAACTGGTTTGCAGAGCACAGCTGAGCCCTTGGACCCAAGTGAGTGGTATCTGAGCTCAACATTTTCAGTATTCAGTTCCACAATGCAACAATACTGCTCTGAATCATTGCCTTTTTCAGAGCTATGGTTTCAATAAAAAACAATTGCACACTCTAGGTAGCTTGGAACCTGTTCAGAAAATAATTTAAGGTTTATAACCTATTTATATAAAAAAATCCTTTCCAGTAATTTTTTCCAGTCTTTCTAAGAATAGCCCTTTCAGCTTCAAACACTCCTGTGTCACTTAACTTGCCATTAGGAAAAAAGAAATATATGCAGTGAATGAATCCAGACTATGCCTCAGCAAAAAACCCTATCAATAACACACCTCTATGGCTGTGACAATTGGGATTCTATATCCACATTTTGCAGAGTAAGAGTATGGGACCAGCTGCACTGATTTGGAGTGATAGGTTAGCAGTGCCTGGTATTGTCTCTCCTGTAGTACCTAGAAGCTAACATCTGGAAGGAAGACTAAGAACAGATTAAGCATATGTGGTATTTCCCCCTAAAAATTTCCCCATACTTGACTACTCACAGCTAAGGAGATTGCCTGTTGGGTTGGTCTGTTTGGTAACCCCTTCTCTTGCAAGCATGCCTCAAGCAATAGGCAGTATCCCATGAGTTCCCTTACACGTTCATCTTTCTATGGCCAAGTGTAGCACCCTTTGATGTCTTGTATCTCACCCCATACACCACATATCCTCAGGGAAACTGCACGGGTGAAGTTGCACAACACCTGTTCACAGAACAGGCAGCGCTGGAGGGGACAGGAACTTCCAGGTGCCCACTACCAGCATTTCACACCTTCAGCCGCTGCTGACTTGGACCTCTCAGACCTTACCAAGAAAGCCTGTTAAAAGGATGAAGCTAAACCTTCAGATGATGAACTACAACTATCAATGTAAATAGAGAAAAAGGCTTTCCTTCAAGTTCCACAGGCAATAAATGAGCTCTTGCTCCCATTTCCCTGTAGGAGATAAACATTTCATCGCCTAGCCTTGCTAGCACTGTCCTGGAGACTCCAGGCCTTTTCTCTCACATGATTAGCATACCTAACTAAACTTAGAGGAGCTTCTTCAGCTTGTACTTAGCTTTGAATATCACTGCCCTGTCTGAAGAAAGGCTTGCACACCTGCAAGCTTTTTCCCCCTCTGTTTTATCTGTTGTTCCATGGAAGATTATCCTCTTCCCACAGACTCTTCCTTTCTCATGTCCTTAAACATTCATGGTGGTAACTACTGCCAAGGAAATGGCTACCAAAGGAATGGTATTGTTTTAATTACCGCTCACTTTTGTTTCATTTTAATGTTGTATTTAGTGTCAGTAACAAAGACTTAAGCTTTACTAGCACTGAATCCTGAGTGTAGCGGAAGTCAAGGCTGTGAGATTAGGATAACTGGGTAAGTAGGCCAATAAGTAATTACGATAAGAAGGTTAGGATAATTAGTAGCAGCAATAAATGACCAAAGTTACCCTACTTGATTTCTCTGTTCTAGATTTTGTCAGTGATGATTTTCTTAGGACTAGTTACAAAAAGCAGCAATAACTTGCTAAACACTGTTGCAGTCATAGCAGCTAAAATTAAATGACAGTGATAGGGAGGGATAATTGTTGTTTAATGTAAAAAGGGTAATGTAACTAATGTTAGTAAAGTGGAATATTTTACTGAGTGATACAGTAGATGGGCACTAATAAGCACTGAAAATCCAAACCAGAAATTAACACAAATGGAAAAATAAGAAGGGTTTAACCAGAAACACATTCAAGTGAAACATCCTGCAGCTGACAACTAAAAAGGCATGTTAAAGAAAAGCACATGGTTAGCAGTTTGGTGCATCTGTCATTAATATTTGCACACAGACTGTGCTCAGCACTGGAGATACGAAATTCCAGGTGAAATGTATTTCTTAGATTTCTTCCAGTGTCTTGTCTTCTGCTGTTTTTAGGGTTTACATCTATTACACCTGGGCTTTTCACTCCAGCTCCTCTTAGTATTGAAGTCTGGGTGACTTTGTGTCTAGGCCAGCGTATGTGGAACAGCCTATCTGCTTCCAAGTAAGATGCAAGTCAGATCATTCATGAGCTAATAATTCTTCTGGATCTTTCCTGTAGTTTGTCTCAAAGTGAAAGATGTTCTTCCATAACTGTCACTTTTACCTAGTGGAGCATGTAAGTGCAAAGAACCACAGACACTCATGGGTTGAAAGAGAAATGACAACAGCACAAAGGATACAGCTTTGCTATGGTTTCCCAGTTGAAATGCCAAAGGAAACCTTCAGACAACACACCACAGCTGCATATTCTGCTTTTTTGCTCTTGCTGATATTTTCTTTATCTACATTATGCTAGAGATTAAGCATAAGAAGTCAAGGCCATGTTATCGTCCCATAGATTCCTGTCTGAAGCTTGAGTAGTAGTCTTGTAGTGTTATGAACACATGCCCCCTTTTGTTTTCATCTGTGTTAGTAGAAGTCACTAGGCAAGGATTATACTGTAAGATTTTCTTAAAAGATAAGGAAAACAGTGGTCATTGAATATGCTGCTACATATGTGTCTTTCTGAATATGCATGCTCTAACAACAGTTTACTTGCAGCAGGGAAGAGAGGACTAGAGGAGAGAATATTATAGTTACATGTTCATCAGCATCTCCTGATTTTGCAGAAGTGCACAATTTTGTTTTTTCCCCCCCCAAAAAACCCCAATCAGCTTCAGAAGCAGGTCTAAATTTAAAGTTTGCAGTTTGCCTGCAGGCTGGAGGAGGAACTGAGAAATTCCACTTGAAAGGGAAAGCATTGGTGGCAAAATAGTGATACAGTGATTGTATTCCTCATGCTTCACTCTTTGGTCCCTTGTGATATAGTCATAGTCAAGGCTTGGGAAAGTCCACTTTCTTCCTGGTGTATTCTTAATCCTGGTAGCTTAAAAGACTTCCTTCTTTTTGTTCCTTATTGCACAAGAATATGTCACTTTATAGATGCTCAAGGTGTGTTGAAGCTTTCAGGAACTGAACAGTATGGTCTTTGCAGTTCTTTGTTGATCTTCTGATGAGGCAAGGTAACTCCTCGCTCTTCCTCCTGCATTACTTGGATTTCACAGGGCCCCTCTGATTTTTGACTTGCCATCTCCAAAACTATGTAGTTATGGAAGGTTGCATTTCTACATTTGATCTCATTAGCATCCACTGCGGTTTCTTTGAAACGTAAAAGTTGTTGGCCTTCAACCTGGAAACCAAAACTGCATACCCTACAGGAACTACAGGATCCATCCAGTACTCAGAGGGATATTTCCAAGAAGAAATTATTCAAACCACTGGTCTTCCTGAGTACCTTTTATTTTGCAAATGAAGACAAATACAAACGCTGCAGGAATATTAGACCTACCAGAGTAGGTGTAGGCCTAGGCCTGATCTGAATGGTAGATGTCACATGGGAATAGTTTGCCATAACTTGAGTTTAGCAACAGTCAGAGCTCATCGAGAGCTACAGGGAAGTGTAGGTGTATGGCTAAACACAACCTCAAATAAATTGGTGTTTTACATGCCTATACATACTATGTACGGTAATAACATATAGGAGCTCCTGACAGAGATTATGTTAAGCACTGTATAAACAGATAACAAAGTCAGTCTGTGCTTCAGAGATCTTGCACAAATGCAAAATAAGTTGTTTTGGAGATGAGTGAAGCCAGATGATGTTATGAGTAGATCAGAATACTGAAGTTAATACCTTAGTCAAAGTACCAGCTTGCTGCTTGGGAATATACTTTACAGTTGATGTTGTGGCATCTACCCTCTTGAAAACTAAGCCTGCAAGTAATATGTATCATAAGATATTTGTCCAGGCTGATAATCCTGGATAAATGGTAGTGATAATGATAACCTATGATAATCCAAATCCAAATGTATCCATGCATACACACATATAAAACACTCAGGTGCTTATTGTAGGTCAAAATACATTGCTGACAGCAATTACAGATTCAGAAATAACATTACATTTCTTTAATTTAATAGAGTCATAAACAAAATGAAATACATGCTTTATATGATCTTTCCTTTTGCCAGATCTGACGTTTTTCTCAAGGTTCATCTTAAAAATCCTTCCTGTCTGCTGCTTTGTCATGGATCAAAATGTATGCTGCGTGACTAGTAAGTAATGATTCACCTGGATTTTCCATACCTTATGGTGTACAAAGGATTCAGCAGTAAGATGTATTTTACCCAACTAACCTCTGATCTTCAGCAAAAGGCTGGTGAGTTTCCAACAGGGCTTGTAAGTTTGCATCATGAACTCAGATTGTGCATCCATAAGGTGCACTGGGGGCTCCAGTCTCTGTGCTGTCCGTGCTTCAGAAGCTGGGGTTGGGCCCTTTGGCTTCTTTGCTGAAAGCTTTTTTCATGCTCTCATTTAGAACTTTTTGAGGGGAAAAAAAAAGTTTTTAAGCACAGTGTTGAGAAAAAAACTGTTTTTTATTTTTTATTTTTTGACAGGAAGTTTTTTCTTCCTTTAAAAGAATAAAAGTTGAAAGAATCCATAGTGAAATACATGTGTTGTACATCTTATAAGAATGACTGGAAGATAATTCTTTATGAACTTTTGGTCAAGATAATATATTACAAAATAATTACAAAATTTAGCTGCCGTTGCTGCATTGGGTAGATTCTGTAGGTCTTTCAGGCTGCAGCTGCACTAGTAATCTAATTAATGCCAGGATCTAAGCCCAAGCTAATAATCATAATGTTAGGTCAGTTCCTGACACAGTTTTGGCCTGTGCCCACTAGCACTTTCCCCCCACAGTTTTGGATCCTGTCCAGAGTTCAGCTTCTGCTGGGGGCTGTTCCCAAAAGGAAAAACCACTCTGCTTTCCTGTAAGAGATATGCTCTGGGCCATGTCTGTCCATCTCAAGGCCAGAGGATAAGCCTTGAACTCTTATATTAAGTGGTGTAGTAGTGATCTAATAGTTCTAATGCAACTAAATCTTAATGTGGAATAATTGAAGAATTAATCATGGAGAAAATCTTCAGCACAGAGGGAAGTCTCATATGACAATTGGCAGAGAAGAGAGACAAGCGAAGGAAACAATCCTGAAAGCAAAGTGATACCATGGGGGCAGCAGTACTGCAAAGGCAATGGTGGCAGTAGGACCATAGGGGTGGTTGTACTACAGGGGTGGTGGTACAACAGATCGAACATAAAAGCAATGTTGGCTGAAACTCAAACAGTTCGGAAAAGGTCTAGAAAAAACCTGTGGATAGACAGATCTTCTGTGTACAATACTCTTGTGTTACAAGCTGTGCTTATTTCTGTGAAGGCTTTTCCCCCTCTTTGCTATTTTCTTTTCTGTGTTCAGGCTTGCTTCATCTGCTGCATCCCAGCCCAGTGTAGCCCATCCCATTGCTGCCCAGAGTACCTGTATCCATGGTGAGGCGACTCAGAGAGCAGCTCTGGCCTCTATGCTCGAGGTGGTGTTCACTGTGTACTGTATTGTAGCTGCTGGCTGCTCGAGATGGTGGGATTCCTGAGCTCCATGGAGCTAATGGTGGCCTGGAGGCAAACCCTGGGGACAGATGAGCTCTCAGGGCCCTTTGGGACCTGATCAGTGACCACCCAGATGCCCAGCTCTGGGGAGGGGACCTGTACCGGGGCTGGCAAAAAGTTGGGGGGGCTGTAAACACTTGGAGCGTGGTGCCTGAAACATCTGCAGAAGTGCAACCACAGTGGGTCCAGATGGGGCAGTGGGAAAGAGAAACAGGATTCTCCAGGTCCAGTGCACAGCATAGTGATCCAAATCCTATTGTATGTTGAGATGGGTGACTGTGGGTAGTGCAGAGCAATTGGGAGGAGTAGCTGGGGATGATATTCCCTTGCTTAGCTGCCCTTGTTACAGCAGACAGTCAGTCCAAGCATCGTAACTAAGATGAGTGGGAGAAAACAAAGAATAGTAGCAGCAAAACGAGGGGAAATGATAGAGCCTCCTCTTCTGCCACTCTCTTCTGATGGTGATTAATGTCACTGCTGGGAAAGCCATGACTGGCTGAAGCCTTGTGTTGGTCTGAGCAGATCAACCACACGCTGGACAACACGCAATGAAAGCATAATAATGACAGCTTTGTGAGTTCAGCTTGCTTCTTAGCAAGTTTTTTCTTAAAGTTGCCAGAAGTGATCTAACAATTCATATTTACCACCAAAGGAAGTTGGACCTAAGGTAACCATAAAAAAAATAATTAATTAATGTTTTTAATTGCACTTACATATCAAGGGAGGCAATCCTGATGGGATAAGTGAGGTTTTGGCATGTCTGATCAATTTAGAGAACTCTAAATTGAAGCCTGTGCATATTTGCAGACTGAACAAGGATGAAATACTAATCTGATAATAAAGATTCTTATTCTAATATGCACACAAGAGTCATCATAAAGGTCTGATTACAGAAAGTAAAGGTAAATAAAGAAATAGTTTTTTTGTAGTTACTAGATTTTGAACAGGAAACAAAAGATAAACAAAGCATATTGTGTATGAATCTTAACTTAATGGAAAATGGTTTTGGGCTGTTCTCTTCATTGTAGCCAAGTGTTTTGTTGCATCACTTACAACCAAAATTATGATTTGGAGTTTAAAGTCAATGAGTTTATGAGGGAATTTAGAAAATGCATCATAAAAGATCACATCCATGCAGAATACTTTAATAATCAGCAATACTGTAAGAAGCAAGTAATATGTATGACAACTTAATGTGATTTTTTGGTAACACAATTACATTTTCAAAGTTTTCATAATGCAGTGAGAACTCTGCAATCTGCCTCTAAAACAAAGGTTGCTCAACTCATTATCATTATCATTACCATTACCATTTTTTGAGTAATAACAAGAAAACATTTGTCTTCTACGTACAAAGTGCTGGTGAAAATTGTTGTTGCTACCAAGTGTATATGGAAATGAGATTCATTTGCTTTTATGTGTTTATGGGCAAATAAAAACAAAACATTTGAACCATAAATGTCAGCATTAACCTTTATCTTGAAGGTCTCCCTCAGCCTGGAGGGAATGTTGGATAAAAGAGAAATAAATTTGAAACAATAAAAAAATTCTTCATAAAATGTCATTTTTAATGTAACAGTATTATAATTTAAGACACTATAAACCCCATACAAATAAATTGATATTAACATTAAAGGTGTCTCTAACCTATCTGTTTAAACAAAAGGCCACTGCAGACACACTGAAGTGCGGCGAAATGAATCAGTGTTAGGAAAACTAAGGTTAGTCTCTCAGATTCAGCCAGTCATTTCCCCCTTAAAACATAAACGCTCAACAAGAACGAGAATCAAAATAAATCAGTAAATAGAGAACTCAAATTTAGGAAGATATAAGAGGAAACATTTTTCTTCCACAAAGAAGCCATTCCATCTGCACAAGAAGGTAAATTATTACATTGCCAGCATTATTAGCTATTTATCACTGCATTATCATCATGCTTAAGAAGCCTGCTTCTAGAATCATTCAGATATTGTAGAGACTTTATTTCTGGGCATTCTTGAATGCTGAATAAATCATTAAGCATTGCATATAAAATCCACAGAATAAAAAAATTACTATTTGAGTTAATTTTGTAATGGAACATTCAAGACCTATTAAAGTTATGAGCTTTTAGGGTAATGTAAAATGCTCTTTAATAAGCTGCAGCGCATTGTGACTCCCTGTTTTATCTGTATTACTTAATGGTCTTAGGTCTTGCTACCATTAGGCTAAATTGAACAAATGATTGGAAACTTTGTTAATTGGGAGGAAAGGGGGAAATGCCAACCATTAGTCATTAATCATTTCACTTTTCATATCTGCATTTACAAAAGTACTAGCAGAATGTACAGAAGACTAAGTATGTTTTAATTAGAACAGAGAGAGAAAGCCATAAAATCATGTTGAAAGAGAGGCATTTTACCTGGACTTCTGTGAAATTAAGAGTTACAAGGCATTAAGACAATTTGTGTTAAGAGGACTCTTCTAAAGCTAATAATCTTAAGGCTTTCAGCTGATCAGCAGTTGTGTGTGAACTATTTGCACTGCATTTGATGCCAGTTTGCTGGAAACAAAGAAGTTAGCATTAAAAGCAAAAATACTACGATGTTTATAAAACTTGATCAGTCACTCTCCTTGCAAAGAAAAGCAGCTTCACTGAGTTTCCTCAACTGCTGAAATACTTGAGGCTTCCCAGGCTCTCGTAGTGGCTTTAGCTCGTTACAGATGGTACAAGAAATGGAGGTTGCAACACAGACAGGTTCAGGAAGGTGAGGTTTTGCAACGCAATTTCTGATATTGCAAGCACTGCTGTGTATATTCTTGTGTACACACCAAAGTATTATTGGGATCTGGTTACAGTGACAGAAATCCCACCCCCAATCATTGTCCCGTCTTTTATTGCCTTTTCCAGCAGCTGAGCTGTGCTCTGTCACCCTATGGGCAGAGAATGGCTGCTGTAGAAAGCAGAGGAAACCATTCAGTAGGAAATGAATGATGGGAAAGGAATCTCTTCTTGTTTTCAGTGATTATTTGTTCCTTAGAATGCTTTGATTTGACAGCCTGCCTACTCACTGGTATTCCCCAAGAATGCTGTGTGCTCTACTATGAGAGGTGGGATAGGGCAGAATTGGATGAGATGAGATGGGGTGAGTGATGGAGTGGACTTTCTTATCCAGGAGAGCTGTATGCTGTTTGTTCTGCTCCCTCTGATGGCAGCTGTGAGAGGGCAACTTGTGATGTCCAGCTAGATGTCTTCTGCAGGCTGTCACATTATTTGTTAGGGTAGTCATTTATTTTGCCTCGTTTCATATTTCACTAATGAGACAATACCAGAAAACTTGTACAATATTCACCACCTGAGTATTTAGGCATCAAGACATTGGTTTGAACACCTTTCCGTTCCAGGAGATGAATCGTCAAGTGGCAGATGTTAAAATACATGTTTTTATTTGTGGCCACTTCCCTGAGAAATGTGCAGTTCGCATATCTTTCTCAAGAAGTACTGAGCCTGAGAATCAAGTTTAATGTTGTTTTTAATAGAAAGGTCAGTGATGGCTGGCTGTATTTCAGAAATTCCTATGAGAAAGAACTCAGCTTGTCTCTCGACAGAGCTGCAGATGAGCAATCATCCAAGCACAAGAGAGGTCAGTTCAGCTGCCCAGGGGATCAAGATGGCTCAGATTATAACAGGGGTTTCTGCAACAATGAGCTGTGGCTTTCCATAGATCAGTCAGCCAGGCCTGCTGTCTGTGGGGAAAAAAGAGCATTTACCAGGGTCTGGGGCTCAGCAATGGATTTTCTCTAATGCTCATCATTCTTCAGCTACTCTTGAGAACCAGCCACTGCACTGGCAGTTCATCCACACCTCTGTCTCTGTAAGAACTGCTTCCATGTCTGCTTCACCTGTTGGCCACCAGCAAACTCAGTGCCCTCAGTTTTGATTTGGTTACAATTCCCTCTGAATTTGTTGAGACTCTGTTTATATTTTTTCTCTTCCAAACAAACACCCTCAGATCAATTCTCCTTTTCAACTTTTTGGGACTTCCGTTTCACTGGAACCTGGAAATCTCTTACACAGTCATCTTTGATACTGGAGCCCATGGTACCATCCATAAAGGCTGCTGCAGCATCCTGACACCGAGCTTTTTTCACCAACTCAAATCACTTGAGAGATGTCTCCTGTTGAGGAGTACTTTTATTCCACTTTTCAATTGCCTCCACTTAATAGAGGTCTTTTTCCCAGCATTTACTAGTTTTTCATTTGGGGAACAGGCATCATATTGCCTCACCCCAGAAGGCAGGTATCTGATATATGGGAATCTCCTCCTGCTAGAAGGCCTTTGAAATATTCTGCTCAGACTAATCCCACCAACCTCCCACCTTCCCTGCTGTTGCAATATCCTGTTTTGGATACTAAGCAATAAAGGAACAACATTAGTTTCAAATGTGTTATTCCCAGAAAGGTTTAGATGAATACAAAGGTGTGCAAGGTTATGACCTTGCATGAGGTCCTGTCAGAAACTGCTAGTTAAAGATGCCAAACTTGCATGGGGAGAGCAGAAACGCAGTGGGTGTTTAGAGAAAAATCTTTCCAGGGGAAAATTGGTTCTTGGACTGTTAATAAACTCATCTTTTTGTGGATTACTTTCTTTTCTCCCTTCTCATTTCCCCACTTCTAAAGAGATTTTCTTTCTCTGATTCAGTGGTCATGGAATGCTGTAGGGCAGTGGAAGGTAAATATATTGTGCATTGAAAAGTAGCTAATGTTGTATGTCAGCCAGGGAGATGTTCTGTAGCATCCATTTGTCCTATTTGATTTGACCCAGGGACACTTCAGTCAATCAAGCAGTGCATTATCATTTCAAGCTCAGGGAGAGATACACTATTAACCTAAGTGAGCTGCAGTCAGACTTGACAGGCAGGGGACAAATCCCTAATCAATCTTTTAATCACCCACCTGGGGTGATTTGAATGAAGTCAATTAAGGGATCTTTCATCAGCAGAAAAAGCTGTACTCAGCTAGGCGAAGAAACATATGCAAGATCTCCTTTGTGAAGATGTCTTTAGAATAAAACTCTGTGGGTATTTTTCTCTTCCCTCATTTATTTAGTGAAGAGTAAGCTGGATGAAAAAGGAAAGACAAATGTAGGATAACTGCATAAAGTTTCAAAATAATATAATCACAAATATGTATGTGGAATAGATCTCCTTATTCTCTAGAAGTGCTGGAAATATTCCTGAAAATGTCAAACTGCAAAGAAACATAAATACTGAACATTGATTTTCATAGACCAGTTGTATACAACACATGGTCAGATAATCAGATGAGGTGTTAAAGGACTGCTTTTCTATTACAGATAGTGAAGAAATACACTGTACAGAGACTGACTTATCATTTTCTTTTTCTCTGCTAGGTTTTTTGTTACAATTTATTACTTACGTTTTGTATTCAAAACTCCTGCCAGAACTAGTGTAGCACTGGATGTCCACAGAAAGCAAAAGTTGGTTGTAATTTCTAAACAGAAATATTATATTTTAACTTGTTGGGGCATGCCTTTAAGTTTTGAGCACAAAGTAATTCTTTTCCATTGAATTTTGAATTGTGTGAATTGCTTACTGAGATTCATGTTTACAAATCTTTGAGCATATGATCTGTTGTGCAATTGATTTGGTTCTGGAAAAGGTAGAGCCACGGTGTTGTAATTGTACTGTTTGTCATTCCCACAGTCATACAGATCCGAAGTGCAAAAGCAGCTTAATCTTAAAACCCCCTGACAGTCTACCTGCAGCATGAAAATGTCATTAACACTGAAAGTATCTTCTCAGGGCACCCCTAACGTAGACTTTAATAGTGGGACAAATACAATTGCTGAGGAAATTTTCAGGATAAACATGTTAAAACAGCTCATCTGTTATGGTTGCTAGGCTTCTTACTCAGTCTTGTTTTATGAGCTTTGTTGGGCAATTTGTGCCAGGAACAAGCTTCTGTCACCTGTACACTGGGAGAGATCAAACCTCTTCAATTCTGTGATAGTGGGGTTTTTTTCTTCCCCAACAGAGTCGTTTTAGCACTGCATTAAGGGCTTAGTGGTAAAGGTTGAGCTGACGCTTAAATCATACACTTTTATTTTCCTCTCTACTTAGATCTTAAAGTGAACAAAATCACCAGCTCCTGGTAATGTTGTCTCCCATTTTTATCTCTGCATAAATCTGAGATAAATTTCAAAAGAAAAAACCAAAACCTTTGTGAGAGGGACCTGAGGGAGTTGCAGGACTGCAGTGACATTTTCTGTAATGTCATTTGGCATGCTTTTTATATTGCCTTGTGTGAGCAGCTAAAACCACTTCCTTTCCGACTTGCAGGTGTCATTGCAAACCGAGGTCCAGAATCATGGATACACTTGGGAACCTGGCTCGGACACCTGAAAATCAACCATGTTGCAGCTGATGGGAGTCATACACCTGGTGAATGTGAGCCATCTTAGCACATCTATGAAAAAAGAAACAGACCTCTTCTATACAGTTAGACCTACATACTTGCTTTTGTGGTGGTTGCTCTGGTTTGGATATGTTAATTTTGAAATAAGAGGAAGAATTTGTTGGTTGCTGTACACGGTCAATGAGGCATTAGCTGCTATTTAAGATTTGGTTTTCTGAAGGAAAACAGGAGCCAGCATATAGGATTTGACTCTGCTTCTGTTGAAACTGTAAGAGAAGAAGAAGAACACCATGAACGACTGCTCACAAAAAAAAAACCCCAAAACCAGTCACACACCACAAACCCCATGAAAGCCATTAGCTGCATGGAAGAAAGGCCAATTAAGGCTCATAAAGGCGAAGTCCCTATTCAATTCTTCTGACTTATCTGTTTCTGCTTTCTCTGATTTCAGACAAATTACTTCATAATTACACCAAAGTAAGAAGAAACCAGGAGTTTGCACAGGGGTTCACTTAAGCAGGATTTATTAACCTGGAGGAGCCAATGTGTCTCCTCACTCAGGACTACTCAGAACACAAAGGCTCTCTGGGTGTCCTCGAGCTGCTGGTGTAACCTCTGATCTCCCTGTGGGGACATGTACCCCATGCTGGGTGCAGGATGGTGGATCAGAACGTTGCGCTCCTTTTGCTGTGCGCTGGGTGGGTGAGCTTCCCAGTCTGCGCTGTAGCAGTGTGAAATGAAGTAGAGGAGCCCCAAACTACGTTCGATTCTGGGCCCAGGTTAGGTCAAAAGCCTGGTACCTGAGAGGGTCTTGTATCTCCTGGGACTACCTGTATGCCCTAGAGCGTCCCAGCATCCCACTGAATGGAGATCCAAGTGTAAACCATTGCTTTGCAAAATCTGGATTTCCACTGGAAGGCAATGAAGCCCATGGGCCAAAGGGGACCTGAGCTGCACCTCACCCCCTTCCCACTACAGTCACCTGGGACACCAGGGCATGGGGGTTCACATATAGTGTCAGCCACTCACTCCCTCCAGACTCAGGAGATCAAAGTTGTAATTTACCTGTCACAGGCATGGTTCCTACAGTCAGAACCCCGACAGGCAAAACCCGAACACTTCTACGACTCATATTTTTCTGTAGGATGTTGCTACCCTCTATTTGTACAGCAGCTCAGATGGCAGCTGCCTTCATGCAGGTTAGGAAAAGAGTCACGGGAGTGAAAGAGTGGCCTGATTAAACCTCTTCCAGTCCACAGCAAGTTTTTGAATCCTGAGGAGATGATAATTAATCCAGCTCTTTAAATAGCTATTTGAGAGAAGCAATTCAGTGTGCATGTAGTAGACACAACTTTCATAAGTATATGGAAAGCAGATTTACTCTTTAAAAGGAGGTTAAATTTCATTCTTAATTACAAATTTCTTTCTTTTATGTAACAATTTTTTAATTACTATTCCTTGAAGAATGAATATTCCATAAGGTTGGATAACAAGGCTATGCCTAATTTATGCCATTTAGATGCAAATGATTATTCTGGTGTGTAAATATCCAAAATCAAGCAGAAGGTAGGCAGGCAACGAGGGCATGAAAGAGCAACATGAAAAAAAATCTTATTTTTCTATTAGGCTTAAAGTTTACAGGGTTCTGCTCCTCAAAGCCCTTTCTCATGCTCATACATTGACTTCACAATAATCCTCTCATAAGAGCTCATGTTGCTGTGGTCATTCCCATGAGAAGATGGTGCTTCAAATGAGTGTAGCTTTTCTATTCTTAAACAACAAAAATCTGAGATGATATGTGCAGCTGACTTCGGATTTTTGGAAAGCAGAACTGCAATAAATCAGTGAGATAGTATGCAGAAAACCAGAAGATTAAATAAACCAGGAAAATGCGTGCTGGCAGCATGGACACTGCTGCAGAACACTATTTTAGGAGCATGGAGAAAATATATACCACCTACCAGAGAAGATTTTTTAAAGGACTGCAAGGAAAACAAAATGTTGGCATGGTCAAACATCAAGGCAGTGGAAACTACTAAACGATATCAAAAGCATCTTTTAAAAAGTGGAAACTTCATCTGAACAAGGAAAATAGGAAAGATCATAAACTATAGTGAGTGTCACACTGCCAGAGCGAGTTTAGAGGAGCAACCTAATAAGGGTGTGAAAGCTGCAATAAAATCTTTTCCAAAATGTAAAACGAGGAAGCTGACCAGAAAGTTAACCAGGCCAGTACATGATGAAGGTGTAGAAAAGGCACCCTGTGAAGACAGGACCATGCAGCAGAGCTAAATGATGTTTCTGATAATGCTGGTTATAGGAGAGGTCAGCGAGGCTCCCACTGGGGTCACTTTTTGCAAGTGATGAGTGTGAGAAACTCTGATTGGAATAAACCAGTAAACTGAACCTCACCAATTCTCAGGAGCAGAACAAATTAATGCAGAAGCTTCATGTGTATTCTGGTGTGAATCTATGGAATCACAACTGTACTATTTGACAAACTTAATGACAAAAAAAAAAAAAGAAAAAGGGAAGGATGCAAATGGGTCACCAGTCTTTAAAAAAGGGATTGAGGAATAATCTGAAAAACTATGGACTAAGAAGCCTGACACCCATACCAAGGGCACAAGTAGAACCAATTGAAAAGACAGTTGGAGATGGAACAACTTTCCCATTTGTAAGGAGGCTCTTGCCATGGATCCTTGTCTTCATCAACAGGTGAAGACAACAAAACAAGAACCTGATACCAAAGAGATCCCTAAGCACAGAGACACAGGGACAGCCAGAGTGATGTGCTCCCCTCTCTTTCACAGATGTTATGCGTCTGGCCTGGGCCAGGTTTGACACTGTCTTACATGCTACTGGTAGGAAGTTTTCATGGGTGTAGTTTTAATGTATGTTGATGAGAGCTCTGGGCCTCCACTTACCCCGCTATGTCCCCTCATTTTACACCACACCACACCCAGGAGAGAAGAATGGTTTCACAGCCTGCAAAAAGGCACATCATGAAGGGCAGCTATGCCCTTCGATGCCCCACAATGTGGGGGAACATGTAGGACATAAGGCTTTTAGAGGAGGACTCTGACAGAGCCTACTTCACGTTCAGGTGTTTCACGACTGTTTGTTGGAGCAAATAGGAGATTATTCGTGGGTTATCAGCTGGATTCAGGCTTATGATTATGCCATTTGAGACATAAAGGATATGGTAAGAAGACATGAATAATGAAATGAGTGACGGTAATGCAGATGATAAACCGGAATATTTTCTTAGAATAGTCTGATCTTGAATTAGCTGGGCCAGTTTGCAGAGCTGACTGATTAATGAAATGGCACATGAAATTCAATGTCAATAATTATAATGTAATGCATACAAGAATAAAACCATACCTCTAAGTATAAACATAGTCAGCAAGGGATTTAATTCCCTAGTACCACTCAGAAAAGAGGCATACAAGTTATTGCGGATAGTTTTCTGAAGGCATCAGTTCAATGTTTGTCAAGAATCAAAGGCAAATTGAATCAGACAAACATTTAGGAAAGAAACTTGTAACAAACGACAGCAGATGATTATGCCACGGTGCAAAGGTGTAATGTATCTGCACTTGAATGCTGTGGATGAGACCCTGGGACTGGGAGCTCTGGTCTACAAAACCTGAGGGGGGATAATGCTGAACCAGGAGAAGGGTGTCTGGCTGCCCATAGGGAATGACTTGCAGATTCTGTTTTGTGTCTTTGGGCTCTTATACAAATACTGCATATGTGGCTGATTTCTAACATTGTTAACATTTGTGCATCTGGTATGTCCGACACTGTCCCAAGAGAGATACCGTATGAGACTTTTTGTGATGATTCTCTTGCCTTGAGATGAGGACAAAGCAATCTCTGCAGCATGTACTAATTTCTTCCTTCTGGAAGGATTGCAGTCCTGAGCAAAATGAGAGAAATACTAGATTGCTAATACTCCAAATAGATTAGCTAGCTGAATGTTATGTAAAATTGCTGCAATAAGGCAAATCTGTATGGTATCTTATACTGTGCTATTTTACCACTAGTGGTCTGTTGTCTGATACTGTGATTGGTATAGAAATAGAATGCAAAGTTATATTCTGCTGGACAAACATGTACATTTTAAAAATAAAGAGCAAAAGCTCTATTACAAGGAAAGACGTAGACTATTTTCTCTACCTATAATGAAATAAGGAGTTTCATCAGTTATTTGTCGTTTGTCAGGACTTTAAAATTGTTGCTCATATTACATTGCAGCAGGTTTGAATTTTGCAAGCCAGGGACTTTTGTTGAGCCCTTCATGTTCAAAAAGTGCCCTTGAGTTGAGTTTTCAGCTAATCTCTGCTGAAATCCAGCTTTGATTACATTTTGAGAGATTAGGAACTGTTTGTAATGTCTTTGGGAATGGCAATATCAGGCTGTAGCAAGGGTTTAAATGTGCTATTCTTGCGTGTGGTGCTGTCTCTCCTCACTGAGGTAGCTGTGTTTTGTGGGATTTGAATTTGTATAAAAGCTGAAGGGATGCAGACCTTTGCTATTGCATCAAAGTGAGCAGACATGCTCACAGGAGTAAGGACCGCACAGCCTGATTTAGCAGCCTTGCACAAACAAGATTTAGCAATGACACATTTCCATCCATCAGACCCATTTTTATCAATATCACCTTGCTGCTAAATTATAAACAAGAACATGTTTAATCTCCATAAAAATGCTAATAAATTCTTCTTGTGCTTATTTAAACACCAGCCAGATAGCTTTATGTTCCACAATGATGCTTAACATACCGAGGTAATCGTTTTACTGTGGTGTGTATTCTACACTGAGCAATCAGGTTTGTCCTGTGCTTGTCACTTGCTCTGCGTTTTGCCTAGCTAAACAAACAGGATGTCACTTAAAAACCCCAGAACCTTTAGAGTGTTTTAAAACACTTTAGATGCAGGAGCTTAAACTCACCTTTTTATCTTTTGGTATCTGCTTGTTCTCGTTTTTTGCCCTGGAGCACCTATGTTCATACTTTATTTGCAGCTCTCAACAGGCTTTGCCTTGTCAAATATTTTGAATTCCGTAATGAGGTGTGTAATGTCTCTTACACAAGCTGTGGTTTGTGCTCCTCTAGGATGCATTGCCTTTGTGCTTAAATGGATTTGCCTGTGCTCACTTTGCCCACTTTGCTTTTTACTGAGGAATTAACAAAATAACATTTGGCTTCTGTTCTCCCACCATGTCCTAACCTCTCACTCTCCCAAAAAAAGAAAAAAAATCCTAAGCAACCAACCTGCTTCAGATCATCAGTTTAGTACTTTGGAACTAATGACAGAGATTCCTTTTTTGGTAGCAAATATTGAAATGGGGACAGAAGCTGTACATCTGGTAAAGAACTGTGAGAAGATCACATCATGTAAGTTGTCGGTCAGGCACTATATAATGATAAAACTCTTTCAGTTACTCTATTGAGAAGAGTTTGAGGTCAGAAAGGACTTTTTTGAACAGGGGGTCAGAGATGCTGTAGCATTGTGCCAGAGGCCACAGTACTTCAGCTGGTAGGAGCAAGCCTGTACCTCTTCACTGATGCAGACCTTTCCCTAAGGTCTTCCAACATTAATGTAAAAGCTTGGAGTGGTGGCGGGTGCCCTCACAGGCAGTTGGCATGTGCAAGGTACAGTAGCCCTAGCTTTATCTACCCCTACATGTGCATGAGCGGGGCCTGCCTGTTGGTAGTGTGTGTGGACTGGGGGACTGGGCCATGTGGGGTTCATGGCCCGTGTTTGGGCCATCTGTGTGGTACATGGGTGCTGCAGCCAGTGGGTCAGATCCACTGTATGTGTCTGATATGGTTTTCAACTCACAAATATGGCACTTCCAGCTTTCCCAAAGTAGTTTAGATAGATTTTTCCTTCTAACTTTGTCAGCATGAGATAGTGTTGAAATATATAATCTCAGAAGATGTTAAAATCACAGAAAATGTGCAAACCTGTAAGGTATTACTGAGAGACAGAGTCACTGTTCCACTGAGCCCAAGTGGGCTGGGCCGAAGGTGGATGAATGTCTCCAGCAGAAATGAATGCACTTCATTAATACTGTGATAGACTGGCTATACAATCTGAGCAATTTCTGTTTATAGACTGGCTCTCCAATTCATGTTTTATTAATTTCCTCCCAGGCAAAGCTGTTCTGGTTGACTCATTAGCGTATTGTCAGAAAGACAATTGGGAGGATATTAATCTGAAGCTCAAATACCATGTCAGTTAGCAGGCAGGGGTTTTGTACTGCAGAGTTCAGAATGTACTTGGCAGAAGAAATGCAAAGAGAAATTATCAATGAGAGAGCCTTAAAGCAGTCAATGCAGACACTTTAGCCCTTTTTCTAAATATGGTCTTAAAATAGTTTACACCAGATGCCATTTATGAATGACGCTTTGTTAGTCTGATGTTTTAGATAAAAATATTAGAACAGATCTTCACTTTCATAGCAAATATCTGGCTATTTTGATGACATACTTTGGAGACAGAAACAAACAAAAAGTCTGTTCTATTTTATGATGTAGGGAGGCAAATGAAGAGAAAGGTCACTCCTCTGGAATCACTTTTTAGGAGCCACACCCTGAGTGTGGAACATACTGGTAGCAGTCATGGGAGAGTCCTGTTTTATTGGCAGGCAAAAAATCATAACTTTATCATGCAATCATCATTAGAATCCATGTAAAATCATTTCCTTTCAGAACAATGGGATATAACAGTGCACTTGAGAATCTATAATGGGGATTGAAACACAGGGATTACAGGCGTGTGTTGGGGCTGTGTCTCCTGGTGCCTTGGCTCTTGCTGCTGAAAGGAAACAACTGAGCATCAGCAGCTCTTCTGGCAGTATGTCAGAAGTGTCAGTCACGTCGGTGGGAAGTGCTTCCATTTCTTCTTTAAGTTTCTAAATGTTTTAAATGAAAATAAATACTTCAGTGTTTCAGTCCATTAGAAGAAGCTGGCTTTGATGCACTTGCATTAAGATTTGAACTAATAGCACCAGAAACCTTTTTCAACCACTTATGCTGGGTAGTGCAGGCACAAAATGTTAGTAAATAGAAATTGCAGTGTGTCACATTCATTTTGTACATGCATGTAGCTATACTATCTTCAAGGCAGGAGACAACTAAGACATTAATTTATTAGCTAGGAAAAAAACACCTACATGAAGAAACACCTACATGAAACCATGAAATCATGGTCTCACTGGCCATGTTTTACATGTACTGTTGACTGTACAGTACATATGTACTGTTTTATCAGATTGCCCCATCCCCGGCAGCGTCAAGGCCAGGTTGGACAGGGCTTTGAGCAACCTGGTCTAGTGAAAGGTGTCCCTGCCCATGGCAGGGGGTTTGGAGCTAGATAGATAATCTTTAAGGTCCCTTCCAACCCAAACCATTCTATGATTCTGTGATTGTTCCCAGTGACAGATCCAGGAAGGATCCCCAAGGCCAGAACAGACGCAACACATGTTTTCCCTCTTGCTGTGCTCATGTCAGGCTCAGTCTCTCACTGGACTTTCATTATGGCTGAGGCACTTGGCACCCACACTTGGCAGCACAGACCCCTTGGGAGATGGGGAAGGTGAGACCCTTCCTTTATCCGTGCTGCAACTGGATCTTTACAGCTTCCTCATGAAACTGAGTCATGGGAGAGAACAAGTGTTGCCAAGTGATAAACACTGGGCAGGACTCAGCTTGGGACACTGAAATTAGTCATCTAATTAATCGTGCTGCCAGTGACCATGCAATATCGACTTCAACACCTGGGGACAAGACCCTGTGAGCACAGTGCAAGGACTGATGTAAATGTGTCTGCAGTACCTTAATGAACTTCAGTGAAAAAAATCTGTCTTCTGAGAAGTTATTGCAGATCCTCTTTGCAGCATGTGATGTAGAGAAGAGTGTAACAACAGATTTATATCCTGGGAAAGTTAATGCAGTACTTCTTTGACTTAAAAATAGCTATTGATTATTGATTAGATATCCCCATATAAAAAAAGCTTGGATTACAAAAATGAATAATATGTATTTCACGTTCCTCTTAGATTCTGTTTATGCTTTTGTTAACAAAACAATTATTATACTTGCACTGAATTATGAGGTATAAAATTTATTATTACAGAGGATAAGCTCATTCAGTGAATGGTCAAGCTGCACATGACCTTGCCAGTGTAACCAACATGATGTTTGTCATAATTTTTTTGTAACTCCTTTGTTTGACTCTCTGACAGAAGAACCTGTATTTGTTATTGCTTATGCTCATTCTTATTATCCCAATAGACATTCAGATCCACATCTTATGTACAGCATACACTGAAATACCAGATTTGTTTGGGAAAAAAACCGCCTTCTTAGCAACACACCAGCTTGATGTACCCCTCCCTACACCTACTTGCCCATTACCTTCTCAGTAAACAACTAATTGCCTCGTCAGTCCAGAATGTGCAAGAGAGACAATTAACACTGTTGAGAAATGTTCAAGAATTACCTCCTGGATCTAAAGAGTGTTGTGTTTTTTACAAGCTACTACCAAAAAGAAATGCATAGAAATGCTTTTGTCTAGTCTTTCACTAACAGAAATAGTAGTGTGAGAGATTAGGTAAAATTGAGACTATAAGCAAGAAAGAACTGAAGGTGGCACTGTAGGAACAGACATTCCTCTTTTTAGAAAATAAAGACCTGAATGTCTGCTTGCTCTTTCTGTTTGAAACAAGAAAAAAACCCCAACCCTGATTGTCAGACATGAATTGTATTTTCCCATACCTTTTTCTCACTTTTTGCTGCTGAATATACATTCAGTCCCCATCCTCAGAGAGGGAGGGCATTGAGGATTGCATCAGGGCACTCAGTGTCCTTTGCGGCAGAACAGATGTGCGCCTGTATGCCCTGTAGCATACAGGCCTCCGGCACCATGGGCAGGACAGGCGGCTGAACGTGGGAAACTGCGACCAGTTTGATACCAGGCTGAGGAGCCATCAGCTAAAGCACTTCTCTTTCCCAGATGAGTCAGGCCTATGGCAGGATATTTCCTTTCCATGGGTCTACTTCTAATGCTCGTGAGAAGGGTACAAAGAGCCTTATCAGACGCACATCTAAACCAATCAGTCATTACACAAAATGCTGGGGGTTATGACTTACCCCTGCAACTCTTAATTCCAGCCAAGCCCTCAAACTGTCTTTGCCTAAACTAATCCTCCAGCCTTTTCTTTGTCCTTTTGTTCCTGCTGTGCCGTAGTTGATGCTTTCCAAGAGTACCCACTTTGCCCTGTGAGAAATCATGGCTGTGTTGCAGAGAGGTTTATCATTTCAGAAACTATGGCCTAGAGCTCCAGAAGTGTCCACCACGCACTCTGGGGACACACAGCAAGGACAAAATCCTGCACGGCTGCACAACCTGTATAACCAATTTGACCACAGAGTAAATGCTTGATTTTGGAAATACTATCGGGCAGATGCACACACCTCAGAAGCAAACTTGTGGATTATAGCCACCATTTACATCTGCCACAGTGCTATTTCATAGTACATGAAAGCTTTTTAATAGAGAGATCTGCCTTCCTGCCCAGCCACAAGAGCCAGACTTCTGTGTTAGGAAGTGGCAGTGTGACTGGGAGTCGGCTCCAGCAGTGAGAGCATTTTGTACTTAATTTGGATTGGATTTGGTGCAGTTAGTGGATATTTTTACTTTGTTTTGGTATTGTTTTGGCTTCTCTGAGTGTTCAGACTTTTCTTGTCACAACTTTGCTCCTACTGAGCAAGAAAATAACATTGTGGATCCTTTTTTCCCCCACAAAGGGAACAAATAATTTGTTACTGTAGGCAGAAGCAGACATGGAGGGCTTTGAAAATCAGGGAAGGGACCTTGAAGTGGACTCTGCACCAGGAGCAGGCTGCAGAGCAGTGCACCAGTATGCAGTGCATTGAAACAAGACAGACCATCAAGCAACTGCAGCCCCAACAGCTAGTGGACAACGAAAATGAATAGCAAACTTGGGTGTGTGCACATGCATTTGACACAATGGAAGTTCAAGACAACAATATCATACAAAACAAGAACAGCATATGTTATTTGTTATCAAGATACTGCTGAAGAGGTTTGAGTTTTTAGATGGATATGCTGGAAACAAAAAAAATAGAGCCATTGTGTGGAGGATGTATGATTCTCCTGCATGCCCCTTTTGTGTTCAGCCCAGGATGCCCCAGGCCTGTTTCTGTGGACTTGGGGTCAGCCAGTGACATCCGCACCAAGAACTGTTGCAAAGGGCACTTACACACTAGTAAAAATAAGTATCTTTTTTTTACTTGTAGTAAGTTGCTACATCTTGTAGCTTATTACCTGTTGTAACAGGTTTGCACAAGGTCTGTAATTGCCTCTCATGAGGTTGGTACAGGGTTTGTTGTACCATGGAGTTCAAGTTCCGTTGTGTTTTGACAGTGATAAATTCAGTCTTAAGGAAAAATGCCAAAGAAAGATTTTGGCATTTGTGGTGACAGCCCAGCACGCTGCAGTAAGAGCCATTCCTACCTTCTTGCTTGGGTACTGTATTCAGAGACATCTGGGCTGTCTTTAGACAGAAGTTTTTTCTAGGACCCAAATTATGTGAGCATGCCATGCCTCTGAGCCTGGGGGGTGAAGCTGGTGTGGCTTGTTAATGACAGATTGGTTAGAAAGCAGGGTGTTGTCCCCATAGGGCAACTTGCAAGGCACTTGTGAAGATTTTGAAGGTGTATCTGATTTAACAGACTGATGCTTCTAACTGTAAGGGAGGGGTGTTATTCTGGGTGTTTCCTTCATGTCAGCATTGCTGCTTTCTGAAGGTCTTTCTTTGTAGGAAGGAAAAGGCAAGCTCCTTCTGTCACTTTGGTAGGAGAAACTGGATCTTTCTCTTTTCAAAGCCCAAGGTATGATAGTGAGCCCTAGGTTTGAGCATGTCTGGTCAAACAGGAAAGGCAAACAAAACAAGCACATGCTGTATTATTTTTAGAGGTGCCACAGATGACTGTGTAGGTGACAATCTGATATCAGCCTTCATATTGTTCCCTGGGAGACTCCTCTCTATCAGTAATTCTCAGTTATGGCTGTAATAAGCACATATGGATACCAGAATCTTCATAAGTGAGCGACCACATGAAAGCGTGCTTATTGTCAGGTGTATTTTAACTCCCCAGATCACAGCTTCTGTGAAAGTGTTTTATTAGTGTGGGAAATGCAAGGATCACTGTGACTAGGTATTCATTGTGGCTCATACACCGTCTTGCTTCATGTAAGAAATGGGGGATTTGCATACAACACTTACGGCATTTGAGTGATGAGAAAATAGAAATCCTTTCTATGTCTCTCTCTCTCTCTGACACCCTCCTGTTTGACAAGTCCCATCATCTTCAATAGGAGGCAATTCATAAGTCAGTGGTAGGATAATGGCTGGCTGTAAGGTAGCAGATAACATAATCCACCACTGGAAGTTCTACAGAAACTGTCCTTTCTATTTATTTTACTTGACCTGGAAAGAGCAAAGTGCTGTTAAGCCAGCAGGTTTGATTGATTGCAGATATATATCTATACCCAGGAGTCTTGCCTATTGGTAAGTTACTTTCAAGTAAGGACGGGTTTGATTTGCAAGCTTTCTCCTTAATCTAAAGGAATGTGTAATAGAAAGTTAGACCTCAAGTCATAAGCTGCTAACAGTTATAAATAAAGGTAATCACTATGAAACAAAACAAGTCACTTGTTCAGATGATTTGTTAAAATAAATTAAAATGTAATGTGGTGCTAAGGCTGCTTTTAGAGGCTTTTGAACATCGTCCATTGCTCTTTGTCAGCTGGTGACTTCACTCAGAAGTAATTGATTTTAGGAAGGATAAAAACACAAATTATTCATTTGGATGTTGCTGTCCCACACATTCACAAGCAACGTCTGTCTTTAAGAGCTGTAATATATCTGAGGCTATGACAGCTCTGCTCTCTTAGAGGAGTATTTACCACTAACCTGGGGAAGCTTGGCAATTTATTGAAAATTTTGAATTATGAGACAGCATGTAGTAGTCTTTAAATGGTATGTGTTTATTCTAATCGTAGATTGAGCAGTAGTGTATTTTCTCTTTGATTTTTGAGCCACCTAGTGGTGATATAAATAAGATTTCTGTGCTTAAAGAGCTGTGAACCTTTCTTGGTGACTATGTACAATTTAGTAGGACTAAACTGAGCAACATGAATTGAAACCTCAAAGTTTTGTCTCTTTTGCTAAAGAAGTGGTGTTTTTTTTTTTTTTTTTGTAAAAAATATAGTAAAAATGTCAGTGTTACCTTAACAAAGAGTTAAATCCTTCCCTTAGACTGATCCTGTCAAAGGGTCGCTCCAGGACTCTGCTTAGGCTGTTTCAAGCCACTTTTCCCACTGGGAACCTTTTTGGGGACTGTCCAACTCATCAGGTGTTTGAATGGTGCTTGGCAGATGTGGCAGCAGCATGCACCTAGTATCACTTTGTGGTTTGAGAAGATTGCCCAAAATATTCTTGTGTTGTGGTCAGGAGCATGAGTGGGAACCCCTGGCTCTGATCCTAGGCTTTGCTCTGTGTCCTCAGCACTTGCTCCTAGCTTTTGTTCCCCAGAGCATTTTTATCCAGTGTATTCTAATATCATAATCTGATTTTAAAGTAGTATTTTCCAAGATTGAGCAATTTATCCATATAACTGAACTAGAATTAGCAGGGAGTGTTATATACCCATGTACCCATGGCAGTGCTGCATTTTTCCAGCCTGTTGTCTGGATGATAATCAACCACATGTCCTTTTGCACTCAAAGAACTGAAGTTAATTACAGACCTGCTCAGTCATCTATGAGATACACTCAGCATCTGAGATATACTGTAGCTAATTTTAGGGTTTTCTAAATGGGAACTGTAGATCAAAGCATCTTTCATTTTGTCTGTATTCTCATATAATAGTTTCAAGAACATCCAGATCACTAAATCCTTATTGCTAATCTTGCAGGTTAGAAACCACAGTCACCTTTCTTTTCTGTGCTGAATTCTTGATGCCTTTCTAGTCATTGGCCATTCCCTGATGCCATGCTGCATGTGTTTTCTTTATGTTCATATATCTCTCAGCTCCCTAAATATAACTTCCAGATGCTCAGACTATGTAGCATTCCAACCCCCCACCCCAAATATAAATCCTAGATTCACAGCTGGATTACCAAAATATGCTTTCAGAGCAATCTTAAAAAAATAGTTCATCCTCTGTTTTTAACATAGAGTCTAGAAAAGCAGAGCTCTTCTCTAGAGAGGAGAAAAAACTTTGAGTATTACGTCTTTAGTGTTTCCTGATGGTTGAGTTGTTCAAATAATCCCCAGAGCATTAGCAAAGAGAATATGCTTTGCCTTCAATTACAGACTTACCTACCCATTTAGCATTTGTAATTCCTATGTAATACCTTAAGCTCCTGGTATATCATGCTTCTATTTAACTTTCCTCTAAATTGGGTGCCACAAACACTGGATTTACTAAGCTGAAAGATAGTTACAGACAGAGTTCAGAGACAGGTGCTTGTTAATTCTTGTTAATTCTGAAAAACATGTAGAAAGGATTATAAGAATTCATTGTAAAGTAGGAGAGGAAGGAAATGTCAGCTGGGACAGGGAAACCACAGGAACAGCCCAGATAGGAACTGGAATTCAGCCAGGTGTTTGCTATCATGTTGGATGCAATGAAGCCAAACACCAAGTTGAGGCTGAGCCTGGCCAAGGAGAGGGATTTTCTCTCTCCTACTGAAGGGCTGGATCCAGAAAGAGCTGTGTCATTTCCAGATTACTGTCTGTGTGGTCTGAATAGAAACTCGGCATTTGCTGTGCTGCCCGTTTTCAAGGTTGGAGTGAGACAGCTGGGCTCCAGCTGCTTGCACAGCCAGCAGGGAGAGATGAAGGGAGTGCTGGAGACCAGTGCTGGCAGTGCCACCCGCTCTGGTGTGGTGTGCCCCTCTCGGCACCGCTCCAAACACTGACGGGAGGGAAGCCTGGAGCTGCCTGGGGGCTGCGGCTCCATAGTGTGCTGCTCCGGGAGGGAGTGTTTCTCCTGACCTCTGCCACTCCCAGGAACTTTCTGGATTTGCAGGAAGGATGAAGGAGAGGGGGAGAAGTGGGCATGGGAATCAACACCCTGGTGCTCCCCTAATGGTGACCAGCCTGTCTTCCAGTCTGTATGAAAGTACTGAGTGTGAAATAGCAAACCCCAAATCACTGGCAGTTAGATCCAGAGAGGGATTTAGGAGTGTCATTCAGACAAAAATCCCAAGCATAAGCAGGCTATCTAACTGACTGAGGAGGACAAGCTCCATCGATTTTCTCTAAGACAAGGCAGCAGTTCTTTAAGACCTGACTTTATCTCTTGCCAGGGTTTGTTTGCCCAGGGGAGATGGGAATTCCTCAACACGCCCCAGGGTAGGCAGTGGGATGGAAACACCACTGCATCCCTGGAAGGCAGGTTTTGGAGATGCAGCAATTCCAGGTCTTGCAGCAGGGTAATGGCAGTGGTGGTTCCACCTGGCACAACATTGGGGTAAACTGCCCTGTCTCTGACTAAAGAACATGGGACTGTCTGTGTAGAGATGTGTGCAGTTGGGGGCTGGTGCACAGACTGGCATGGGTGCTGGCTGAGCCCTGGGGTGACAGTGGGATGAGGACATCCACACTGCTACTGCCACCAGGTCCTGAGAAAACTGTCCAGACTGCTCTCCCTGCCTCTCCATGGCCAAAGGGAGAGCTGCATCCACAATTTTGTGTTACACCTCATTGCAGGGCATGACTTTTCCTCATGTTAGACAGCTGAGGGGCACCAAAATTAACAGGCAAAGCTAGAATCAGCTGGAATATAAAAGTAGATAGCTGGAATATCACAGCAGAAAGTGTGTGACTGACTGCACAAGAAAACTCTGTGCTGGTATAATCAGTGTGGCAAAGCAAGGACTGTTTGAGGCAAAGCCATTGAATTGCCGTATCTGCCAGTCCACCCAGATCTGGATGTACTTCAGGTGTGTTAGTCCACAACTAAGCTTGCCTTTTGGCACAGTTGTTTCTACTGTGCCAGCACAATGCAGGTGAACGCTTCCTGAACTTGTTCTGGTAGTTGTGTGGGGAACTACCTGTGGCTTTGTCAGCTTTGCCATTGCAGGTGTCTTTCAACCCTGTATGCATTTGCAGGGCACAGGAAGGTAATTTCCAGCTTGGGGGCTAATGAAATTTGTCATGGTCAGCTATGCTGGAGCTTTTTAGATGCAGCACAACTTCTGGACTGAATCCACCACGTAACTTCTATTTGGTCAAGGAAAGAGTTGTACAGACCCTCCAAATGTGTCTAGACAAGGAATAAAGTTTATATTCCCATCAAAGACTTGCACAGACTCACAGGTAAGTAAGTATGCATTTATCAATCCAAAATCACAGTGACACTTCAGATGACAGTGTATCACTGGGACCTGATGTTCAATTGATTATACACAATGTCCCCTGCAGGGCAATTATTTTCCAGAGAATACTAATGCATACTACAAGCTGCCTTTTTTATTTCTAGATGTATAATTTTGCTTTGGTTGTATTCAGAATGTGTGCAGCTTGACACCGCCTGCTTTATAAGTTGGTCCACCTCCCTCAGTCTGCATTACTGACCTGTCCCTGTTTTTTACTGCTCAGTGATTTCCTCCAGCTGCAGCATAAACTTCACATTTTCTTCGCAGTCACTGACGATAGTGTACAGCAGCTTCTTGACAAGAGGGAAGGAGCAGTCATGCCAGCCTGTCAGATCCTCGTTTATTAACTGCAGCAGCCAAAAGCCCACATAGCTGTAGAGAGGCTGCCTGGCCTTCCCAGCGCTGTTTCAGCAGCAACACCCACTGTAACCCTTTTCTTCTCACACACTTTACTGCAAAACACTGATAGCGATGCTTCAATTCACAGCTGCATTCCTAGCAAAGTGATTAAGCTTAAAAAAATAAAAAGGAAGACAAATTGTTTAAAGAGGGATTGATTTCATAAAGGGAGTGCACACTTTTCTCAACTGTACTGGAAGAACAAAGAGAAAGAAATGAAATAATGTGCAGCTAGTTAAGAAATAGCTTTCAGACTTTATTCGGTTGGGAAATGTTTTAATGTTGCTAGTCATGGTTAGACAATAGGGGCATGACCTGAACATCCTAGGAAAATACCAGATGCTCTGAAGGAAAAAAAATTACAAACATATGGTGAAACCAGTAAAGCTTTTAACTTGACAAATTTCACATAAGTTAATTCTGGTGGTAATGTAGTTTCTTCCTGGAACATTTATTTATTGGCACACTATTTTTCTAAGTGAGTTACATCCAGGCTTTTTCACTGAGGTTCATTGTCTCTGGGGAATGTCATTCAATTTAATGCTGCTCAAAGCAGTATCCAAATGTACCACTCAAACTGCCTTGAACAGCACATTTGCGTCTCTCTTCAACCAAGCCCTCTCTCTGCTCTTCACTGCCTCACTTACCAGCCTACAATGAAACCTTACTCACTGTCTGAAGGACCTTCCTCCTAACTTAAACACTTTCATGGTTTCATTCTCAACGAGACTCTCATTTCCCTTAAATCAGCTGTCTACTTCATTCTCCAGGCAGGTATTGAGTCAGCTTTGACACTATCTGCCTTTCTCTCAGCATTGTCTGATGGGCTGTGAGTTGCTCTACCCAGACCTGCACCAGCCACTACTCTGATGAAATCTTTAATCACATCCAAATCACTACGTGACTTGTCTATAGCAATTTTCATTTCTGGTTCTCCTAAATCTTTGGTGCCTAAGCTCTGAGGTTTCTGGGATGCTGCAGCCAGGCTCCTCTTGAACAAGGCTACTTCCAGTATTGTCTATGCCTGTTATCATAGACAGGCCCTGCTCCAGAGCATGGTGGTGCAGCCTGTGCAACATTAGCCATCAGGTGTTTATTGGAAACTAAAAGCTGGATTAATGCTGCACAGTTAGAGGTGATACTGTTCTGTCTTGGTTTGGAGGACTTTATATTGCTCTGCTTCTTGTGATCTGTCCTAGCTGAAGTTGCTCTTAGCCGAGCTGCTCCATCAGCACAGGCAATTCTCTTCTTCTGGAACAAAACCTGTCTCACAAACCTCTTTGCTACTGCCCCTGCCTGTAAATTGTATGTGGTCATGCACATGAGAAACTGTATAATTTTATAAGTTGGATACGCAGTTCTATATTTATCTGCCCAGCATAGGAATGCATTTGTCTTCCTCTGTACAGGGACATGTTGACTGCCTTCTGATTTTCCGGTCAGACATTGAGATACCGAGTCCATCTATAGCTATGATATTGTTTGGCTTCTCTCCTTTAAAAATTTCACAGATAATCTATATCCTTTTCCTGCCAAACACATTATTAAGTTACAGAAAAATGAGACAGAAATTGGAGGTCTATGGATAAGAAAGATGGCATAGAGCCATATTTGATTGTAATATATTAAAAAAGAGATGCCGGTATAAAAGAAAGAGCAGGAGTATCAGAGCATAAGTTTCTCCATTGCAGTTTTTAATATTAAATAGTCTAAAACTGAGGCCAGGAGAGAAAATAACATGAGAAATATATGAGATGGATAGGACAGCAGGTGGGAGAGGCATAGATGTGAGAAGCAGCGGTCCAGACAAGGCTGGATGGTGACTTTTCATCTCTTTTGGCCTGCACAACCCCTGTGCAGATCTGCATGTGATGGAGAAGAGAGACGGCAGCCAGCCACAGAAGCTGGGGTATGACGCTAACACTGGGCTGTTACAGGCCTCTGGGGTTTCTGAATGAAAACAAGAAGTTTAGCAAGCGTCTACCATAAACCTCCCTTAATCTCAAACTGTGTCTTTCAGCATATGGAGTGCATTAAAAGAGTATAAAACCATTCTCAACAGAGGTTTACTGTGTATTATACAAAAATTGAATTGTTGTAATAGCAACTGCAGCTGACTACCATCTCTAAAGATGCAGCATAAATCTGAGTTTTAGTGCCCCATGTAGTAAACACTTACTTGGGTAACGTTGCACAGCCTGCACAAAATATGCTATGGAGCAGAGTCTCTCTGCTAAAACAAGCACGTTGCCACTGATTTAAATTAGAAAATAGGAAGGCCACACAAAATCACTGAAAATATATATTAAACAAAGCAGATCATTATTAGACATACAAATCTAAGTTGTTGTGAGATGTTGTCTCAGCTATAGCAGCATCATAAAATGATCCTAATAGCCTGTACAGCCATTTGGCTTGATTTAAAAATATACATTCCTTTGACATATATAGGAGTGGTGGACTGCTACAGTAATTACTTTAATCTGGCAATTGCTGTGAATAATTCTCTTTTTCAATAATTTGAAGATGCTCTGAGTGGTTACCCTATTTTGTTCTTACCACAGCATTTTTATAGTTGTACAAGGCAACTATTTAGAATTTAAGCATGCCTAATTAATCTGCTGTATAAATGTATTTAATTGTATAAAAATTATTAACTGTGGCTAGAAAGAGGAGAAATAAATAGAAAATATAAGGACCCAACATGCAGTTGTGGTCCTGCCTTGTATAATAAGCGCAAGATATCCTGTTCTTCTTGTATTTGGCAATATGTTTTTAACTTGTGATTTCTGCTGGAAATATACATAAAATCAAACATTCAGGTTTCTTCAAACTGACCAGTAGAGATAAATATAGAAAAAGGTTTTTCTTAAAAGTCTGATGAATGAAAAGAGAAAATATCATTGAATGGTAATGTTGGCACACATAATCAGTCTTTCAAATCCAGCAGCAACTGAAAATTTAATTAATAAAATAATGAGGTAAATTAAATTTAAAAATCACAGGGAGAAAATGCTTCAATATCAGGAAGAATCTTGCTATTCCATCTTTGAAACACTCCACTGGCGACTGCAGGCTATGAAAACAGTGGCTCCTCTGCCATTTATAATGCATAAACTATACAATGAAGACTTTCTCATTTCCCAGGTGAGAGGTAATGTTCAATATTACAGCATTTCAATACCTGAAGTTGTGACCCACTGCAAAAAGTGGAGAAACATAACAAGGGCTGAGCTTATGAGAGGATGTCTGAATGAATGAACGAAAGAATGAATGAATGAATGAGTCAATGAAACAATGAATGATGAATTAATTAAGAGTTCTCAAACCCAAATGAATGAGGATCTTCTGAGTGTGGACCTGAGTAATGGGTAGAAGGACCCATCCTACAAAGGTAAAAGTGAACATCATAATTATTTACAATTATTACAATGATTTGAGCCAACATTAGAAATAATATAAGGCATTATAACAAATAATCCTTTTACTACTCTGAGGATGACACCATTCGGGAGCTGTATGATATACCACTAATACAGTATGTTCTTGCATACTAATACCTGTGAGAAGTTTTTGAGGATGCTCAGTCTGAGCTAGCTTCTCAGAGCTTGAGCTGGGCAAATCTGAGAAAAATTAACCAGTGGAATTGTTTCTCTTCTAAAACTTACTGTACATTAAAAATAAACCATCATTTAAAAAATCCCCACTAAGCATGAGGAATGGGGAATAGGAAGTTGACTGCAGTGTCATATAAAAACTATGTTTGAACTCATCAACCAGCTGCTGTGAAATGGCCCACATCTCTGCTAAATTGCCTCATGCCCTGGGGTAAGGTGTCGCATCTGACCTGTCTGATGGGAAGGAACCCAGGCTGTGCTAACTCCCAATATGTTTCTGGGGTGGTTTGAGAGCCAGAGCTGGCACAGGCCAGCCTTTAGCTGGAGGCAACTCGGACAGCTCCAGTGCCTGGGAATGCTCCCTTAAACTGTTTAACTTACTAGTACTGATACAACGAGAGACAGTCCTAAAACAAGAGCTGAGTCTGTGCGTGTATGAGAATTGTAATACAGTCTTGAAGACTAACATTTTTATTGTGCTTCTAAGTATGCATGTTTAAATCCTGCTGTCATTCTCTTGAACCACAATCACCTAGAACCTGGTCCTACACATGGGGAGAGTGAATCTCTTTGAGAGCAATTAAGTGAGCTGGTATTTGCGGAAAGCGAATCAGGAGTGTCAGCAAGATTAATATCTGGCCACCTCTTGCTTACCATGCCAGTACACTGGCATTGATTAAAATCCACTTTTAATCTTACTAGTACCTATTGTCCCCGGGGGCAAAACTCCAGTAGCGAACCAGCAAAAGGTAGACAGCTTCATCGGGAGAGACACACATGCTGCCTGTGCCTTGGCTTACCCCCGCTGCTGCTGCTGCCACCTTCCCTGGGTTCCTGGGGCTTCTCTGGGCAGTGAGTTGCTTTTTCCTCTGGTTCAACCACAATCCATTTGGGCAGCCAGTATACTTTTCTCTTCCATTGCAGAACCTCAGTCTTCCCAGGATCTTCATTTCTCTCTTCCTCCTTCTTCTGGCCTTTGAGTCATCTCTGCTACAGCACTGAGAAACAGCTGAGCCCAGAACACCAATGAAAGACAAATCTGCCTTGGCTGGGTGTCCTGGAGGCTGTGAGTCACACCAAGGGGACAGTGACCTTCCAGTTGCTGGAGCAGCTTGAGCAAGACCAGAGAAAAGGAAATTCTTGGAAACTGCTGAGAAAATAGAACTCTCCACCCAACATGAAAAAACTAGTTTTTCAGCTCAGAAGTTGAAAAACTGGCAAAATTCGGGTAAATCAGTCACAGGGCAGAAAAAGCGTGGCTCAGAAGCAGGAATCAGCCATTGTGTCAAAACATGGTAGTATCAGATTTGTCTCTTCTGCCATCAGATTTTTTAACACTGGTAAACCAGCAGATTTCTCCAAGTCTTGCTCCCTGAAATGACAGGAACATTTAGACAGCAACACTCAAAACAGACAGCCCCAGTAACAAATACAGCCTGAAGCAAAAGCCTGGCATAGAAATGTCCTTTAGCTGTATAGACGCACTTCTAGAAGAAACTGAAAAATAGCATATATTGGAATGTCAACCCCACCTTCCATATAGAACCATTCCCATAATATAGATAATATGCAGAGTCAATCCAGTGTGATATCGAGTAGTTTAGCTGATTCAACACTACATTTGAAATGTTTATAGAAATGTTGGATACTCACATAATAAAGTTGTTGTTTAATTTTTTTAGCTGATTCTCCCATGCCAATGTTGTAACATAGCCTAAAGCAAACGAAATGACTGACTACCAAATGTGCTAATAACCTCGATTGGCTTCATTTATTTGCGTATAATTATTTGCTAATTTCTCTGCAGTAATTAGGATTGTGGCACACTGCCGACATAACTTTTTTAAACAAGAATGCTTTTAAATAATACCCTAACTGGTTTTGTGATTTCCAACTGATGTTTTCCATAAAGACATATCACCTTCAGGAAAGAGATTTCTGAAACAAATATGTGCTTCTGTATTTTAAGCAATCGTTAGAGAGAGGTTTTTCTATGAATGTGGATGTTCCAAATCCAGAAGACTCGTGAAGCTACAGCTCAGTCAAGATAGATCACTGTTGCCAGTCAGGTAGGAGTTGTTGCCTGGGAAATATGGAAATGACCCAAAGTTCTGCACTCAAAGCCCCAGACATGTTGGGAGAAAATACTGGCAGAAGGTGACATACTACTGTAGAACCACATTAAATGCATTTCACTTTGCCACTCCATCTGTGGCATTTAAGTATATTTATCGAGGTTAATAAACTACTTAATTATGTATTATAGTTTGGTCAGCAATTCTCTGTACCAAATCTTTGGTCCTTCTGGGGGGCTACTTATGGTCATGTTTCTCTTGTAAAAGCATTTAAATGCTTTTTTTTTACCATTTCACCATTTTAAAATGCTGTTTATTACTGGGAACTAGGCACTGAAATCTTCTTTATAAAGCTAGTTGGGATATTAGTGTCTATTCTTATCTCATTAACTTCATGTTAGCATACAATTCAGAACCTGGTTTTGTGCCTATGTCCCTTCAAGACAAAAGAATAAAAATCAAGAACAAAAAACTTGTGTTGTGAAAATCATGACTGGACAAATGTGAAGTTTCCTGAGTGTTTTGCCAGTCACCTGACAATTTTAAATAGAAAACAGTGAATGGGTGAAGAAAGCAGTCAAAGTTGGCATTAATGCTGCTGCCTAAACAGTTTAGCTGTCTTTGCTCCATTTCTTCCACAGCTATTGCTGACTGTGACTGCAGATAAGTTGAACAAGGATGGATATCACCAAAACAAGAAATGCCTTAATTATTAAGGGCTTAATATTTTTCACAAATGCACCTTCTTCTGTGTCTGCTGTGAAACAGCTGTGGATCTGTGATATCTTGTAAAAAATAAATTAAGAAACCTGAAAGGCTCTGCTCATAATTGAAATGTGGAACTGCAGATGCAGAATGAGGGTGAAACTACTAATTACTCTCCCCAAGCTCATACTTGCAACATAATCAAATCTGTCTACTGGGGCAATCTGCACTTAATCAATTGAAGTGTGATATAACCTTGCACTTAATGATAACATGAAGCTAGAACTAAAAAAAGCCCTGTCATTGTTATGAGCGTATTTTCAAGGCACAGAATTAGCAGGCTTTGGTCTCCAAAATGAGCCCCTCAACATTTAATTACCTATAATGTGTTGCAAATATTTGTTAAGGTCTCTGAGTAGCTAACAGCTGAACCTGCTGATGCCATAAAGTCCTTCCTCTGCTGAAAATGGTTTGCTATTTGGGATACCTTGTTCCAGCATGCTTCTCTGTTGGTAAAATATTAAGCACTTTGCTTGTTTTAATACAAATGATGACTTGTTAAGTAAGGAGGTAAGGCGGTTTACATTTTCCACATTGCCATATCTTAAAGCCTAATAAAAGGCTAATCCTAGAAAAGATGGTTTTTTTCCTTTTGTAGCTGAGGCTGTTCTGATAGCTGAAAACCTATGAATAATATCAGCAATCACTTAAATGCTGTGTTGGCACACATCACAAAATTTTGTTGGATATGTATTTAAATCTTAGGGGAGCTTCTCTGCCTGTCACATTGGTATCTGGCAGTTTGAGAGGCAGGCATTTCCTCAAAGATTCATTTGTACTTTAGTTGTGGGGAAGTGAAATAGCATCTGTCTGGGGACTTTCATGACTTCTACTTCCAGGGAAGTACAAGGACATGAAAAAGAGAGAACGCTCTCAGCTTTCTGAATCTATAACACTTTGGTTACAAAATTGAAAGAATAATCTGTGTCAGTTCTTGTTTATTCAGATGTGCTTATGCTGCCCTCATAACTGGTAATCCTGCTCCAAGCCCATTTCCATGTTACTTTCCAATCAACATTTGAAATATTGGCACAAAACATTCTGCTTTTGTTTGCCATTTCATGTTTAAGATTGTTAAACTCCCAAAGTTTGATTTGAAAATGCTGAAATAAAGAAAAATATTTTTCATGACAATGCTCTATTTTGAAATTTCTGAAACAGAGTTTAAGGATCATTCTCTCCATAAAGAGGCTGATAAAGTGGCTGTTTTGTCCAAAGACTGAAAGAGAGATCAGACAGCAGCTGCAGGAGGTTGTCCCCGTGTTGGAGGTCTCACAAGCCCACATTGCTCAAGACAGCTCTGGTGTCACCAACTTGCTTCCCTCTGCTGGGTGCCTGATTTTTATCCATTTTGGCTCTGGATGCCATCTGCTGTGGACATGGCTGTTGTCTTGACAAACTCTGGAGAATAACCTGCTTGCATGTTATTTGAATTTCATCACTCTTACGGATTCTTTAATACATATTTGTGTTGAATGCTAATATTGCACCTTTAAATACTTCGGGTTCTGGAGAGAGGAGTTAATCCAGCAGTGTCACGTTGGAGAAATGAGGGATCTGGCAGAAGGAGCAGTTCAGATTGAACCAGCTGCGCCATTTAGAAGGCAGAGCGCACTGGATGAGTTGTCATCTGCTGCTCAGGGTGGGTAGTCACTTGCACCCCTGCAAAGCTAGAGAACAAGCCCTCATTCTCCTGCTGTACTGTGTCCTGCTCTGCACAAGTGTACATTGTTGCATAGAATGCAACAGGGAGCATTCGGCCTAATGACTGTGTTGCTGCTGAAACCAAAATCTGCCAAGTGATAAAGGCAAAACCCTGTACTGAAAAACCTTCACATTTTCTGTTTATTGTGAAGTCTGTCCCATAAAGAAAAGAATGCCAACTTTATGCCATTGCAGAAATGAGCAAACTACATGTTTCTAAGCCCAATACAACCTGTGCTCACAGAAAAATACTCTATCAGTAAGCAAAATGTGAGCATAAACATGTGCTAACTTTTCTCACTTCTATTTTGTCCTATCACCTTCTGTCAATCTCTGGATGAGCAAGACAATCTTCGTAATCCGAAAAAAAAATACAATTACCTATGTGCTTCCTTCACTGAACAGAAGCATATTAAAAGAGGTCAGCTGTCTCCTTGACATTTTGTCAGCAAAATATGAATATCAGAATTATGAAAATGTCACAACTCAATCAAGTATTCATTAGCATTCTGGGAGTCACTTCAATTAAAGAAAACTCTTATTTTGTCTGCCTCACTAGAGAAATGCAGACTAAAATTGGAATGTATATGTGGCTATATTTTAAAATGATTTAATGTGACAATCTTCCTTTTTGCAAATGGCGCAGCAAAGGGTCACAGTTTAACATCAATTCATAGAGTAAAATGCAAGTTCAAAAACATGTCAGAAAAATTTGCAGGATGTTTTTCAATTATCTGGCAAAGGACACATGGAGATTTCTTATATTATTTTTTCTGTGAGACTTTATGTACTGCCAGTTCTGAACAACTAGCTCTTTGAAGCCTTAAATTCCTGTTTGGGAAGTTTGCGAAAATGCTAGCAAGAAGCTCCAGCAACATTTCCTTTCATTTTGTAACCACTCCTGTGTCTTTCTCACTGATGCGATAAACAGGCTGAGTGTTTCCAGCTGCCTTCAACTAACCAAAATCAAGCCCTTAAGGCCCTCATTTTCAGAGTGCTTAACACTGATAACTGTAGCTGAAGGTGATTGGAACTGCTGGAGCACTGTATCCCTGAAAACTTGAAACAGTGCTGTCTTTGTGATGATGATGGTCGTTGGTTTGTTGAACCTGCCTGGAGAAGTGAGGTAGGATGACTTGGCACATCCTGCTTAGAGCAGGTCTGTGCTTTAAATTCTGTCTGGTATCTGGCTGATGACAATTTAATGGGCTGCACACTTCCCCCGTGCAGCTAGGGTTACGAAGGTTCTCTAGATACCCAGTGAATAGACACAGAAGTTCTGCCCACCCTGAGGAGTTTCCCACCATAGAGGTTGGGCAGTGGGGAGATGCCCTCTGCCCCTCTAGGAGCAGATGGGTAGCAACCTAGTTGATGGTTCCTTCCTTGCTTGGGGATGGGTGTGCACATGCACACACATGATTGTGCCAGCCTCCTGTGTGCACAGGGGTCTTGATCTTGTGATGGTGGATACCTCCCAGCCAGTTCCTGCCTGCCCACTCCTATGGAGAGCAGCACCTTCTCCTTTACACACCATGCGGGAAGCAACAGAAGCAAAGCCAAGCCAGGGACATTTTTGTAACTATTTCTTCTGTGGGAAGACACTGAGAAGTGGCACTTTTGAGGTCTCTGCTTTTATTTTATATTTTTTTTTTTTTATATAGAGTGTTTTTGCCAAGTTCCTATGTTGCCTGGTCTATTTAACATCAAGGCTTCAAACCTCTATCTTTCAAAGAGCTGAGAACTGAACATGACAGAGGTTGTTGGTGAAATGTGCCTGAGTCATGCCCATTACTATGAGACCACTACAAAATCTCAAGCTTGTCCTTATGCTTGCTGTACTTCTGCTACTGATGTGCCCATTCACAAACACTTTGTTTCTCACAGCTGGGGCTCCAGAAAAGTCCCAGGATTCACTGGCACCAATGTCACCAAACAGTGCCACCCAGTATTACTAAACTCGGTAGATGCAAAGCAAGCTTCAAACTCAGCTCTGTAACTGGCAGTCTGTGGTTACTGCAAAGTGACAAATCAAGGCTTAAACTACCAAACAACCATCTCAGTATTCAATATAGTTAAAACTGATGAGTTTTGTGCTGAAATGAACTTCATTTGCACCTAAATCAGTATGCCAGTCAACACCATTGGCCATGTTCAGCTGCTATGAAGACTTGAAGACATGCTATGGTTAGACTTCCTGTTGAAGCACTGCTCCTGTATCAATTTGTTCACTTCTTTCACAGTGGATCTTACAGCTTTCAGGTATGAAACTTTAAAGTGCCACTGAAAAAAATATAATCATTTTTGTAGTCAAGTGTCATTGTCTGTCAGTGTGCCCCTTACCAAATAGGTTTACTTTATTTGAATGAAAACTAGAAGTATTTTATTAGCTGTCAATCTTAGAAGCTGGAGTGTACTGTTTAAGCACATGGGAAAGTCTAAGCCTGTGCAGCCAAAATATTCAACTTATGATTTTCTCTCTTACAGCAACAAACTGGTGATCCACTGGGATGAGTACAAAGCCAGAGAAGCCATAAAACCCTTCTCCAGCATAATGTCTCAGCTTCTGAGACATTGTGCTGGTTCCTGGGCTACATATTTTGTCTTCATATTTCATAGAGCTGGAGGGATTCTTTCTTTTCTTACACTGATTTGACTAATCACTTTCTAAAGCCACGGAAGGTCTGGTGAAAGCCTATGGGAAAACACAGCTGACTTTTATTTCTTCTGTTTGTTTTGAATTTGCCATCTTCCAGCTTTCTTTGATACTTTCTGGTTCTTGCATTAGAAAATACAATGAACACAAGGTCCTTATTTATGTTCCCTATACGCTTGTGGTTTCATAAACTTTTCTTATAGCCTTGTTCAGTCATCTCTTTTCAGACTGAAAAAGCCTAATCTATTTAATCACTTCCAACGCAGAAGCCATTTGATACCTTTGTCATCCTGATACTTCATCCCTGAACCATTTTTTCATACCTGCTCTACAGTTTGGAGATGGGTGGACCAGAACTGCCCACAGTGTTCAAGGTGTGGGTGTCCCACATCTATGCAGTGTGGAATGTTCTCTCTTCTCTTTTCCTTTCCTAATAATTCTTAGCATTCAATTTGCTTTTTTAATTACTCCTCAGCATTGATCTGACAATTTCATAGGCTGTCAGTTATATTTCCAAGATCTAATTCCTGAATGATAACACTAATTCAAAGATTGTCACTGTGTATGTAAAGTTAGGATTGTTTTTCTCATGCATGCTACTTTACATTTATATACTTTGAATTTCATCTGCCGCTTAATCATCCAGTCAGTCTGCTTCCTGCACTTCTATTTTATTTTTATTTTTAATGATAACACTGAATAAATTCTCATCAACAGAAAACATAAGCATCTTACTATTCATTTCTTTTTCCAGATAGTTTAGAAGTGTGTTGAACAAGGCACACCTATCACATCCCTCAGTAAGACTCTACTGGTACCTTCCCTGTATGGAGAAAATTGGTTGTTTATTCCTACTCCTCATTTCCTAAACCTTAACTCTTAATTTATCCCCAAAAGGAGTTCCTTTCCTATCCTGTCGTAGCACAGGCTTTTGCAGAGTTTTTGGTGAAGGATGTTGTCAAATGCTTTTCAGGAATCCCAAGAGATTAAAGCTCAATTATTATGTGCAGGATGGGGTGGGAATTGTTCATTCACTGTCTCTTCTTGCACATGAACTGGAGGACACTGAAGGATGCTACTAGAAGACATAGAACAAAAAATGTCAGGTGATTCTTCATGCAATGTGTAAAGTTTCAAAATTCATTGCTGCACATAATGTGGGTAGTATTTGTGGACTCAAGGGACAGACTAGGCATGTTCACAGATGACAAATCCATTGAAGGTTACTAAATACATAGAAATGAAGGCTGTCTGAGGAGTCCAAGAAAGTCAAAATGATTTAGAATCCTAAGAGTACTCATCAGGAACATCATGTACCTCTGCCCTGGTCATCTTCCTTTTCCCAGACATTCACTTTGGATATAGAATTCTAAGCAAACCCATTACAGCCATTCTTCTGTGGGTTTGTGCCAATGTTCTTAACTGGGTCTCTTCTTGGACGCCTTCAAGGAAGTCTGCCTGGTTTGCAAGGTGTGCTCCCCTCTTTGAAAGCTACTTCTTCAGGGTACTATACTTTCCCAATGTTTGCTGCTCTACTTCCTACCAGTTCTCCTGACACAGCTGTCAAAGCAGTGCTACAGTTCCTAGATTATAACTCTCAGGATACACCTTGCAACGGTTAAAAATTTGTTGTGATGTTCACCATTCTGCATTCATGCAGTGCAATGGCAGCTCTAAATGCCCTGTAGCTTCTTTTAGTAGGTCAGCTTTTAAACCATCTGGGCCTGACAATTTGTAACCTTAATTTTGACAATTTCTTCTATAGATTCTTCTAATGAACTAACTCTGAACTAGTTCCTCTGACACATCCCCTCTGATGTACAGAGAAAGGTTCCAGCCTTTCCCTAAACTCCTTCAAGGCTGCACAAAAATAATTTAATTTTCCTCCTCTGCTTTATCTTCTCTGAGAGCTCCTTTTGTACTTTGATCAATTAATGGGTCTACAAACTCTATAGCTTCCTGCTCCTGATGTATTTGAAGAAATGATTAATTATTTGGTTTTTATGCCATCTGAAAACTGTTCTTCAAACTCTTTTTTACTGGCCTGAAACCAGGAACAAGGGAACTTTGCTGAAGGCATTCATTTTGATTTTTTTTTTTTTTTTTGTATTTATACTTCAGTAAAGAAAGGAAAATTCTTATTGATTTTCATAATCATGCACATACATGGATTTGCAACCGAATATACTTTTATGCCAAATTTGTTACTCTCTTGGCCTTACATACATATTTATTTCAGCAGTTACATACCGTAACCTGCTTTTTTCTGTAACATTTTTACACTTTCTCTAACACATTAGTTTATACTAAATAACTAGATACCTCTTTCCTTGTGATTGTGCCAAGGATTGTGCTTCTGGATGGAAAGTGGATTTCAATTTAAAATACACAAAAGTAGTATTTTAGACTTCTCTTTCTTTCTTTAGCTAAATAAAACTGTGGATCCTTTTCCATCCATCTGCTTATGCCTGGCTGATTTCCAGCTCACTTTATGCTTATGCCAGTTTGTTGCTCTGTTGTTCTACAGATCCTTTTTCACCCCTATATTGGCTTCTGGCTGATATTTGTTGTTGAACCTCACGTACTTCTGGTTTGGTACTTGCCCAGTCCCTGGTCAAGTGATCCCCTGACTGCTTCTGGTCATTAGTATGTCCTTTGTTTGTTCATGTATTTCTATGTAAATTTGACATTCTGATCAACTTTTGATATAGAGGATATTGTGAATTAAAATTTCTTTGCTCTTGTTCTGTATTAAGACTGTGTTGTGGTTGGGCAGACTTCTGCCTGCTGATGGCAATAATCCTCTGTTGTCATATAGCTTCATCTTTTTTCATGTTGACAGAAGGTTTCTGTGTTGCTTTCTATTTTACCTGAAATGTTCATGTTCCCAGAAACTTTCCCTGTCCATACCTTTATTTCTGTGTCTTTCTTGTTGCTCACAATGTAAGTAAATTAACCAGAACTTCCTATTTGCTTTTGGCGACTCACAATAGTTTGAATTTTGTCTGAGTTGGTCTTCTTGTTGCAACATATCATCTTCCTTCTTACTCCTGGCCTTGGGGGTTTATCTGTATGTGCACAGAAAGTGGGAAGAAGGTTAAGACAATAGCAAAATAGAGGTCTTTCTTTATATTTCAGCCCCAGGAACTTCAGTGTCCTTTGCCCATGGCTGTCTCATGGGTCTGTCCATGGGCAATAACAAAAGCTGTGTCAATAACACACAAGCTTGTTACTTTTCACTTGTATTACACTCCTTTTTTACTATTGGTTTTTTCTGATTGACATCATCTGCCTCCTCACTAGAGGATTATTACTCCTATCTAATTCTAACTATCTTTTGAGGTCACTATATTTCATGAAGTGTCTCTCAAATAACTGTTGTTAGAGATATTTTGCACTTCTAGAATTCTTAAAGGCACAAATTCTTGTTCAATATATGATTATCTTTCTCTAAAACCTGCTTGTCTGTGTCTGATTTCATTTGTCATAATATCACCTGCATTAACATTTTCTGGCACTGACATTAATAATACTCTATTTCTTATCTTTCAGATTGCCATTCTTTGGGCAGTTTGACAGTAAAACCACCATTGACATTAGCAGAAGTAAGGCATCTAGCCTGCTGGGCACTTCTGAAAATTTCATTATAATTCTCAGTTTTAGTTGCCTAAATGTATGTAGGACTTTAGCCCCTACATTTTTAGAATGAGTAAATCGCATCTCCTTCCATCTGGTTTTATTTACTTCGTTAGTATGAGAAAAAAATAAACCATTTCTTTCATTAAGCAAATACATGTAATGTAAATATTTAAGTACAATTTAAATACTTCTCCATGTTGCAATTAAACAATGTGTATTTGCAATTAAAAAACCCAAAATGACTGCATTGGGAACTAAGCATGTATCTGGGTGTCAGAGTGAGATTTATAGCTTTTTCATAGCCACTGGTCATTGGTATTCTGTTGAACTTCAAGGGTTTTGAGTTAAAATATTTAAAAAAAAAGTTTTGAAGAAGTTTAGGAGTGTGCTTTGAAATGTGTGATGACAGAACATGCTGAAGAATGGTGAAGTATACTGTCTTTACTCTTTTCCTTCCACTGCCCTTAGATGAGCTAAGCGGAGCTTGGGAGACCTGTGCTTCTATGAAATGATGGGGGCAGCGGGGAGGGGGGGGGATATACTGCCCATACAACATTTCAAGCATTGTTCTGTAAGTTCTGAGAATCTCTGCTAATTGCCTTTTAGGGGTGACCATGTTTGCTTCTTTGCCTTTGTAACTCTGGCTATGGAGCAGTATTTTTGCTTTGCTCAACTGGTAAGCCTAGCAACGCCTGTGCCTAGCAGTAGAAAAATCCCACAACAAACAAAACCTGTTTGAAGGAAGTATCTTTAGTGCTTATTGTTGAGTGTTGGTTCAAAAGCAAATCAAACTGGTATGAAACACAATCACCACCTCTGTGAGGCATACAGAGTTTCAAGGTCAAATGAAACTCATCTTACTTAAAGCATGAGATACACCTCTGATCTCTGTCTCTCAAAGAGATGCATCCCACTTTCATCCTGGCTTGTTGTCCAGCCCCTCTCTTAGTGCCCCTTTCCCCTTTGGAAATCCTTGTCTGGCTCCTGCAGTGCCAACTGTCAGAGTGGTTCTGTCTTGGCTGGGAAACATCTCCTGCTGAGCCCCTGCTCATCGTAATGCTTTCTGACAGAGGGAAGCTGGTTGTGGCTCCCTCCAGACTTACCATGCCACTCTGCTCATCTGCATAGAGCACCCTGTGCAGTCATTTTCAGATGATTAAATTAGCTAATTCCTACAGCATGATCATTCTCGCACCACGGATGAGATTTCTTTCATTACTTTGCTCTTCAGTGTGTAGGAGGTGGGGCTGGAAGGACCAGGGTCCCGCTAACCTGGGGTCTGAACAAATCTTTAATGAGATGCTGTTCCCTGCTACCCAGTTTACATTCTACAAATGTCTTATGACATATGATGAAAACCAGTCTACAGAATACAAGCAAAGGGATTTAATTGCATGTCTTATCTGTAAAAGCCAAAGGGCAAAATCCTGGCTTCACAGAGGTCACTGGCCAAGCTCCCATTGGCTTCAGCAGTGCCAGACTTTCACCAACAGTGTTCGAGGTGCAAGCATTCGTATTCTGCTCGTGTTGACCTATTTCAGGTTGAAATTCTCTTTAGTAGCATGCACTAAGCCATAGGGCTTGCTGGTAAACCTCAACATGTTTAGCCAATGCAAGCTGACAAGGGCATGACATCATTAGCCATGTTTCACATCCCACTGACCTTGCCATCATGACATAATCTGCTGGGGTCTGACATCCCTAATGGTTTGGTTTGGCGGTGCTTTACTGCACTTGTATATTCACCTACTACAGTCTGTTAAGAAAATGTGGGTGTGCAGAAGCTGCTGTATGTCTCCTATGACGTGAATTATAACAAACTTTAATAACACATTAGGTAGTTTCTGAACTAGCATATTGGCAGGTCTGCTTTGTCTTGTTTATTGATATCTGAGTTGTGGATTTTTAAACCTGTTACGTGAATTGTGGCACACTGAAATTCTCAGGTTTTGAGAAAACTCAGTGTTTCTGCTGAGAGGGTGATTTATTATATTTTCACATCTATCATGTTTCAAAATTTCACACCATTTTATAGGCATCATTACCCTGATACTCAATTTTGAGAGAGAAGAATGTTTCACACTGACAGGTCTGACCAGAAACCATTGTCTTCATCAGTTCAGCCTCTCTGTGCCAAGGGAAGGACAAGTGAGTGCCACGTCTCCAGTAGAGAGCTGAAGTATTGCAGGACTCTTCTGCAGACCAAGCATACAAGCAGCTCAACTTGCACTATGAAAAATAGGAGAAGTACTGTAAATTCCAGAGCATCACGTGTACTCTTCTCTACATCTCATAAAAAAATTAAACCCCAAAACCCAACCAAACAAACATAGAAAACACCACGTAAGCTAAATGATTTGGGCAGTTAGGGTAAAAGAGGGACTGTGTGGACCTGTACCTCAGGTGTTCCTATTAAAAACTTCTTTCCACTTTCTGAGGTATCTTGTCTTGTCCCACCCAAGAAGCTGCATCATGAGAAGGAGAGCAAGCATTTTACTGCATAGAAGAACAGCTAAGCTTTACAGCTATTTTTGCTGAACTCCTTAAATGACTTTCATTAAGAATTTGTCTGTGTAGGGGAGTTATTGCAAAATAAATTTAGGGGATGAACTTAAAGCGCAACATTCAGTCTATACTCATTCCCAGTGTGGATTAAGCTAAACACACAAAGATGCTTTCACTATGGACTGAGAACATCCACCTGAAGAGTTAGTATTCAATAAGTATTCCAGGCTATTTCCCCAGGTAGACAAGCCTAAACATCTGATAAATAGGCCTATTACTTTTTCTCTTCACCAATTAAGTACTTATTGTAGAAGGATAAAATGAATTATCACGTAACTATTTCACTGAAATACATCTTACTTAGTACATTAATGTCAGAAAAGGCAAACTACTGTCCACAGTTTGGAAAGAAAGGTATTAGTGTTTTGCATGTACAAGCTTAGAGATGTCGCTTGACCTTATTATATTTTGGGTGAAGATTATGATGTATTGTTGTTTTTGCAACACTTCACATTTATTTCAGAACATAAATCACATAATGGACTGTCATAATAGCCCCAGTGGCGTGACAGGAAAAAAGAATTGGTAAAGCTACACTTCAGTGCACAGTGAAATAGCTAACAATTTGTTAAATATCCCATGAGTGGATTAAATAGGCATATGATCAGTTATGTGACTGCCAAGCCACAGCAGGAACCAATTAGAATTCACCAAAAATAATTTAGATGAAAACTGATGAATCTATCAAAACCTAATTAAATTTATGGGAAAAAAAGCAAACATCTTGTTGACAGATTATATAACCAACAAGTTTCTCTGTAAACAATCTACAAAGGATGGCCGCTGAAAGTAGAGCTGTGTTATTTGATCTTGTTTGGAGAGCACTGGGATTTTTAACATTTAATATTCTTCCTGTATTGGTTTCAGGTAAATCAGTCCCATAGAAGGGATTTAGTCAGTTTTGCATGAAGTAGTGTGAAGTCATCCAGCAAATTGTTAACTATTGTTAATTATTTCATGGCCTGTCTTACATAAACACGTAAGAGTCTGGGGAGAGGTGTGGGGATTGAATGGAGAAGAAAGGTGTTATACACGGGGGGCTTTTCTAAAGATCTGATTTTGTATCATGAGCTAGAAAAGCTGGGAAATACAATTAAGAGCTAGAGCTCTTTAAACTTGAGACATATACTATGGTATAATTTTGGGGCAAGAAACGGGTTGTCTTTTTGGAAATGCTGGATATTAAGCCAGCAAATGGTGAAGCAAGACTATGTGGGAATGAGCACTGAGATATCAGTAACAAAACCCAGTAGGCGGAAAGGCAAGATGCCTCTAAGTCAGAGTTTTCAGCTGCCGTAAATAGATATGCTGTCTTCAGAACAAAAAGACATGGACTTGCATGGTTATTCTTGTTGAAATCCTGCAAAGAGAGATTGCCAGAAACAGGGCTGCTGATCATCTTACTCCAGCAATGTCAGGATAGATATTTCTAAAACGTACCTTACACTCCAGTTGTTTCTCACGTTCCTGCACTGTTCATTCTCCCATGAAACTGCGGTACATTGTGAACTATAACCTCAGTTTTCTTTCAACAGAAATTCAGTTTTCCCAGTGCACCAATGTTTTTTTTGCCATATGTGTTTTGTGTGACTAATCAATACAACAAAGATACAGCTGAATATTACTTAAGACAGGGATTTTTTCCCCCTTACACTATTCAGAAATGAAGTTTTCAGCTGCCAAGAGAAGAAAGGTGATACCTTCTTCTCCTCTATGCCTGTGATTCTTTTTTGGTGGCCACCTGGGAAAGTGCTGGGACAATGTCTGATTCATCTCTCTTGAAACTGGGAAGTTAGCAATGACTTTCTTTTTCCCTTTTCCCCAATTTGAAGGAAAGTGAAAGATCAAATCCTTCAAATAAAGGTAATAACATTCTTCCAACCCAAAGAGTATGAATATTTACAGATTAGGTGTTCAAAAAAATCATAACGTAAGAGTATTTCTGTCATCACTGCATGAATGTTAACATTAACCGGATTCTTTCATTACATAAAGATGTCTGAATTACCTTGTACAAAACATTCTTGCAGTCTAAGGAGACATTTTTAAATGAGTGTGTCTTAATGCATAGATCCATAATAAGATGTGTTTATTTTCTCTGTAAAAAGGAGCATTCACACATGCCTCATTGTCTGATTTTTCTCCTAAATTTATTCTTTGAGATGAAGTAAAGCTCAAATTGGACTGTAAGTTCTGAAGCCATTTAGGTTCTTGAGTTAACTTGATTAAACTAAAGATAACCTAGAACAGTAAAAAAAAAAAAAAAAAAAAAAAAAGCAAATGGGGGGGTAGAAAATTGCAAATGAGAATGAGGATGGTTTATGCAATCAAATGATCTGTTTGCTATAACTAAGAGATACCTTCCTGATAAGAGCACTGGGAAGGAGTTTCTCTGAGACTACTGGTGGTAGGTGAGTGAGAGGATGCATCTGCTGCTGCTGCAAGTGTATGTTTTGGGTTTGGGTATTTTTGGGTTTTGTTTGTTTGGGGTTTTTTTGGGGGGTATTGGATTTTTGGGTTTTGTGTGTGTTTTGGATCTTGTTTTGGGGGGGATGGTTTTGGCAGGGTTGAGGGGGTGTGTGTTGTTTTTTTGGAGGGGAGTTGTTTCTTCTGGGGGGGTTGTGTTGGGTTGTTTTTCTTTTTTTGTCTGTTTGTTTGTGTTTTGGGATTGTTTGTGGTGGTTTGGTGCAGAGGCAAAAAGCAGGAGAAGCAGTTCACAGGGTCCTGAGAAGGGACCAAAAGATGCACTGTAGCTTTGGGCACAATAGTTGCTGTTGCAGGTTTCTGTGGTGCTCTGAGGGAGAGTTGGAGACTTTGGGCATGCTTAGCCAGGGCAGCATGGCATGCATCAGCACAGTGGGCTGCAAAAAGGGTGTTCTGTGTCATACAAATAGTTGATATCCTGTCCAACTTCTTACCATGCCGAACTACTGTGTGTGAGCTTCCTGAGGAACCTACCAAGTCAAGCTCTGAATGTGTAACACTTTCTCAGACTTAGCAACACCCCATCTTGGAGCTGAGGAAGACTGCTACCGTTTTTCTCCTTGTTCAGACCACTCCCAAGCCATAAATAAGCTCCTTACACTGCTGTGATGTGCTGCAGTAAGTGCTTCAAGGACCAGGATAAATTTGCTTTTGCTCAGGATATGACAAAATGCAGGAGCACAATCCCTCACTAGTGGCTTCCCACTGGTTGTTTTTTCAGGAGTCTAACAGGAGCTTCAGAGATCCTCTGAAAATGGAGCTATTTGCTCCTGCATCTGAGACCCCAAGTTCCCCCTGAACAATCACAGCACCTATCCAACTCTGTCCAGAGGTAAAGGACAGCCTACTTCTCTGTAACAAGGAATTAGATAAAGATTCGATATGATTAGTTAACAGCCCCAAAGTAATTGCTAGTATTCTTGGTGTAGTTCAAATTTCTCAGTATATGAAACAGAAATTTCAGGCATTTTCATTATCACAACTCAACTAGATCCTAAAATACTTTTTTTTACTAATAGAAATATGTCCTTCCCAAATCCCAGGGTTAAATTCTATGCTTTGCTCCTAAAGCATGTGGCTTAGGAAGAATGTAAGAAAACCCCTCTAGATCTCTTTGAAACGTGTATCATCTTTTCCTGCGGAGGCTGGTGCAGGGTGGTGAGTAAAGGCTAAGGCAGCAGATGAAATATGCTCACATCTTGTGGTACATTTCATATAAGATGCTGCCAATGTGTCTTACATTTACCTCTGGCTGAAAATTTTGATAGTTCTTGAAGACTTTGCAATTTACCTTGCTAATATAGCCCTCCTTTATTATAAGCAGAGTGGATCTCAAAGCAACAACACTGCATGCTAAGCATATTCAGCAGTTGCTTATTAAAAAACTTACAGCTTTGTTATCTATTTGCAAAAGTAAGCAGGAACAGCTTGGTATGCACATGACTTAATGCAGAAAATTTCAAAAAATCTTCTCGATAGAAGCACTACATGGTAAAGGGTAAGAATGTAGTACAGAGCAGCTTTAAACGAGATGGGAACTGTTCATTTTTGTATGAATGGACCTGTTTCTGACAGGGAGCTTGATTCATACCCATTAGCATTAGTAAAACTACCGTCATTGGCTTCTTTGGAAGCACTCTCGAACTAATTATGTGCCACTGGTTTTACATCTGCAATTAATTTTGGACTTAATTTTCAGAGGTACTAAGCACACTCCCATAACCCATTGATTTCAAGTCATGCTTTGGGTGCCTGGCGCTTCAAAAAATTAGGCTTCATTATCTAAAAAATCAGTTAAATTCATAATTCACATTGGAAATATTGGACTAAGCTAAAAGAATCTGAAAATAATTTGGAAACACTATATTAGTATGTCTCCTGATGGTTGTGGAGAGGTGCCACATCTAACCAGCCCGATCCATTTTTTCACCTTCTCTGATGATAGGCTGCCAGGCGTAGGCTGGTCTGCACAGCAGCAGCCTTCTGCTAAGGCACTTTATGTCACCAGAAAATATATTCAGTGCTTGAAACTAGCCTATTATTAATAAACACTGGCACATCTCAGGGGTGGTATTCATCTTAGCCTTAATCTCATATGAATCTTCTTACTCTTTATGATACATTCTCGAGATATTAACATTTTTATATGGCTGGAAAGGAAAAGAAAAATCCCTGAATTTCACTCCGTGAACTCAAATCCAAAAGTGGCCAGTGCAGAAACCATATAAAATTATATAATCTGATTACAGAAAGAGCTGGATGGGTAACGGAGTTGGCAAAGACATTCAGCTTTTACATAATTGGCTCAAATACATTCCAAGTCAGTAGAGTCAGTGAAGCTTTACTGCCTGAATGTTGCTTTGCAAAGTCTGTGAAATAAACTGCTCATCTGTCATGTTAGGGACATTGCCCACCACAGGAAAAATACCAACATGCATAATGTTGGTTGGTTACTGGTATCATGATAAAATTGTCGGGATTTAAAACAGAGGCAGTTAGATAATAAACAGGATTTCGAGTACTTACAGGAACCTGGAAGATACGTGTCAAATGTTGATTGACCTCCTTACCCTAACTGAACAACTAACATTTGGATACCCGTATAGACTGCAGTAAATACATGTTTTGTTGATTTATACCACAAATAAAATTATGCTCAGCAAAAACTTGTGCATTTTTAATGAACTCTAGGTTGTAATAAATATTCCTTATTTTAATGTTATAGACTCAAGTTCCATTTCCAACATCTTCAAATATTGCTGGATATTATCCTAAAATGAACTTTGGCTAAACAATTTCTGTAATAGCTTTGAATTCCGTATTTTAAAATATGCATGAATCTATTGGTATAATCAATGGAGAAACTAGATAGAGGCTTAATAAGGAAAGCTGAAAAGACATGAAGTTTAGAGTAAAGACATATTTATTTTTTCTGGTTGTTCTGGCATATTAAGCCACAAAAAAGCTAAGCCTATATTAATAAAAATTAAACAAATTACCAAGTTAGGACAGAGAACAGGTGAGTAAAATGAACAGAAACTGGCAAAATATAGCAACTTGTGTCTTTGAGTTAAAATTAAAGCAAAGCTTTCACATGTGTATGATTTCCCAAAATATACAAGTGTAAAAAATTTGTAGTTTTCTGTGCTTGATGTTGGGACAAAAGTGACTTAAAAATGGGTTTCGATTTTCAGAGGTAAGTGCATTGGAGGTACGACTTTTCAGTTGTTTATTGTTGGTTTGCTCCTATTGTACAGAGAAAGGAAGCAATATCATTTGAATATTGAATATTCAGTTATAGATCTTTCTGCAGGCCATTTGGCATCCTTGCAGCTCTGAGGGAATCGCATGCCAGACTGGATTTCACTGTTATGTGTCCCACAGAGTAAGAAATAACCTTCCTGCACCCACTGCTCCCCAGTGATGATGCAAGGATGGCCAGGGCTTTAGTTTCCACCAAAACGTGTGATGACAGTAATGAAAAACTGAAGGTACCCTATTGCCTGTAACAATTACAGCTTTGGTACTGAAGATTTTACATGAGTGATATCTATTAGGCACAGATCATTTTAACAGCAGTTATCATCTACACGTAGCCATTGCTTTCCTGTTTCTTACCTGCCTCAGACCTTGAACAAAAGCTGTTTGGATTTATAATAGTTCCAGCTGAGAAAGTCTTTCTTAGTCATGACATGAGTAAGGACCTGTGGACCTGAGTTTGGAGGGACTCTGTGCTTGGAACAAATGTTTGCCTTACCAGCATATCTCTTCAGACTAGGTAGTGGATAAGCAACAGGATTTGGACAGTTTGGGAATTTTCTAGGGTTTTCTGTAAAACAGCACCTCTGGTTGTGTTATGTTTTTTCTTCCTTTCAATAGTGTAATAAATATTTTTAGCAGAAAAGTCACTGATAGCATCCAAGTAATTTAGCAGGTTCCAAAATTCTGAAGAAATACACCATTTGCATGATTTTTAGTAGTCTCAAAAGAACATTTGACTGAATTTGCAATGCATGGTATAGCAATGAATATCAATCTGTCTGGAGAGGATTTCAAACAGCAGAGTGCTACCACAGACAACAGCAAGGTGAGTTTGCAATCAAAACAGTAGGACAGTGCAGTGAATTTTATCCTTTGCAAGACAGTCTATAAGCCTACAGAACATAAACAAGTAGACAAATAGTTATGTCTCTCTCCTTTGTATTAAGCTATGTAGTACCTCTTGGAAGGCCCTATAGCAAAGGGTGATTGATGCACGTAACAGTGAATTTCATCCTGCACCCAGAGGACACAAGCAATTGCTGTGCCTCTGCTCTTCATTTTACGCAGCACACCATACTCCTTGCTTCATGCTTTTCAAGTCCTTGAGCATAATCAAAATAGTGCAGCCTGTCTGTAATCTTGAAATAAAGCAATTTAGGAAATGTTTTCGCATATCCTTTTTTCCCTGATTTCTTATTTGACCTCAGATTAGTTTGTGATCTTCTTTAGGCAGACAACATGTTGCAGTCTGAAACCAAAGACTATACAGCTTTCATATACCTTCGACAGGTATATATGAACAGGTATTCTCAGACTGAGAAGGGTGCTTGACTGGATGGCATAATTTAAAAAAAGTCTCACTTGCTGCAATAAAATATTAATTCAGTATTTTGCATTAGCTATTCTTATTTCCTTGTGTGCAGAATTCTTTCATACAGTTCTGGTAGGTTCTAATAACTCTGCAGATCTAAGAGGAAAAACATGTCCCTAAAAACTTCTTGCTAATGGAATATAGAAATTATAAGTCAGTCATCTTAAAACCACTGTGTTACAACACTTTCCTGTTTACTAAAAACACTGTTTACTTTTTTCCAAATGGCTTTATCTTCCTCTTAGATTTTCCATCTTAGCCTACTCTCCTGTGAAAATAAATAAATAAATATAATGATGTGGAGCGGCCAAAACGCGGGTCTGCATTAGCTGCCTCTGGAAGCCTGAACAACGTTTCAATAGTACCAGCACTCAAGTACATCATTGTGATTTCAGTAGGGTTGAGACCATTGCTACTTAAAGGATACCTGTCTAGGTCACAGTATTATTTATATATCCATAGCAATTGTTGTAGGGCAAAACAAAAGACAATAAAAAAGCAGCTTGTGTGTCTGCAGTTTGCCTTGAGAAACCTAGTAACCTCTACTGCTTAAAAAGAACATGGCATGTACGCAATGTTTCCATGAAACCTTGTGTGCACAGCAAGCTATCCCAGATGGCAAAAACTTTTCCAGTCTTGGCAAAATGATTTGGTTTGCCAGGCAATCTGGAAGCCATGGCAAAATAGCTGGGCATGAGAAACTGCTAGGGTTCCTGGTAGAGGGAAAGGTTTCCTTCTGTTTCCTCTGCCACAGCATACTGCTGCAGCTTTCAACTGGAGACAGTGTCTCATTTGGGTCCTGATAAAGTTTTATCATGTAGTAAATTTTAGAGTGGATGTTCTAAGTGGTGCAAAACATGGCCTTTGTTGCAAGTTTACAGACGGTTTGTTGGCTGCCTTTTGGTTTCAACTGGTGTGGTGTTGAGCTGGGATGTTAACCAAGCATGCCTGTGCAGTTCTCCAGGCATCACTAAATACTGCATTTACTGCATTTACTGACTTCTGTGGATCAAAAAATCTAAGATCCAGTATAAAGTGCAGACCAATACAACACAGTATAGTTACTGAGTGCAAGACCTGCCTATGCAGTGTTTCCCCTTTAGCTCCAGGCATGAATACAATTTAAGAGACATTTTCTGCTCAGAACCTTCTGAGCTATTTCAACATGTTAATATTTGTTATGGATGTGTAATCTACATTTATTTAGCTTTAAATCACATCATCACTGTCAGCATTCAAAAGACAGCATGTCATCTTGGCTTTGTGTGTGAATTATGTAGAAACATAGTTTTAGTACTTTATTTCCTATAGTAATCACATATGCAGTCTTGGCATGCTTCATGTTCTCTTTAACCTTTTGGAAATAATGATCCCTATAAACCAAGCAGGTATTGTCAGTATTCATAAACTATTCTGGTATGTTGATCAGTAATTCATCATTGAATATATAAAATGAAGCTCGTACCATTAGCCAGTTTTACAGGAGTTTATTTTTTGGAAGCTCTAAGCATTGATTTCATGTTTTGATGATGGCTCTCCATCTTCAGGTGTTTGCTGCAGAGCACTAGCTCAGTTACTTGAAATATAAAACAGAATACTCTATAAATCTAGAAATGAATATATAAGTCCATCGTTTTATGCCTGATGTGTCTGTCATAGGTTTCCATATGCCAAAAAAACTAGCACCAGTTTTATCACAGGTGCTTCTATTTTGAAGAAAACTGCTTAATCATAAAGTAAAACCAATCACATTGGGTAAGAGCAAAGGTCCACCTCAGTCAATATACTGACTCTACCGGTTACCAATGGCAGGTCACTATGAAGAAAGTAAGTGTAAGCAAGAACGCAACTGATTTCTGTCAGGTTAGGGACTTATATGCCAAACATTGCATCCACAGCACTCTATTAAACAGTCCTGCCTGGACGTTGGTTGTAAAAATATAATTGATTTTTGAAAACATTTGTATTTCAGGCTGAGTCAGACATTGTCTTACTGAGTGCTTCCATTTCCTTATTTTAAACTTGAAGTTGGATAATTTCAACTCATGAACTATAGATCTTGAATTATGAGAGAGAGCAAATAATGAGTTCTTATTTTCCATCTCCATATTGCCCATGATTTTAATACCTTGCTTATACCTTCTCTTCTCCAAACTGGAGACTTCTGGTCATCTTAGTTTCTCCTTGCAAGGAAATTGTTCTATCCCCAGTCAGCAGTTTTTCTACCCCTGTGAGATCCCTGTGAGATAGCTATGACATCCCTGTAGGGTCACTATTACAACTCAGGCTCTAGTAATCTTCAGAACATGTTAAGAACTATCTACAGCTTTACTCAGCCCTCTCAAATCAAACCATTAAAAATAAAATAGTTAAAAGTGATTTTAGCTTCCTACCAAAAGTCACCCATGGTTAAAATCCCATGGTGAAAAGATATGGCTCTTTTTCCAGGAGGAAATCTGGCAGCATAAGCATGGATTCACATGTTAGGTAGTTCTGGAAATTATCTTAGTCCCTGTTGTAGAGGTAAGGAGAGACGAACTTTCCTTTTTTTACACTGCTGTTCATAACCTTGTTTTATATTGAGTGTTTAGCTGCCCTTCCTTCCTTGGCAACAGGCATATAAATGACAAACATATAAACTAAACATGTACACATACACACTTTCCATTCACTCCACTATCTTGCCTACATTGCAGAACAGTTCCTGGTTCATTGCTGCTGCAAGACTGTGGCCAGCCATGTTTCAGCAGCATCTAACTAGGCTACGTGCCAGGAGTTGCTAGTGGAGACAAGGATACGGCATTTGTCATATACAGGAGCTTTCAATGTCCTACAAGAAATTTTGGTTCATTGTCCAACATATTCCTCTTATTACTCTTCTCCTCTCAGCTACATATGAACTTCTACTGAAGCCAGCAGCAGAATGTTTGCCTTAGCTGGGAAAAGAATTAAGGATATTTGGATTGCCTTCCCATTAATAGTAATGTGTCATTGTTCATTTCCATTTTATTGAACTGTTATAAGTTTCAGCATTTTGATGTAATTTCAGTGGGCATAGTCCAGTACAGAGTTCAAACCTTAAACTTCTTTTTTATGTGTGCTTTTATTTTCTAATACATTCTTCAATACATGTTATTCAAAACTAGATAATTTCAAGGTCATGTAGCATCAAAAAACCTAGTCCTCTTCAGCAATGCATAGAAAACATGCAAGTAAATTAAGCTGTAAATAGTGAGTGAAATTGAATTGCTAGGAAGGACAGAAAATGGCCTTGTCCCACTTCAGCACAGAAATGGGCAGAGAAGTCAATCGGTTCTCTTTTGGCTCAAGCAAAACCAAGGGAATACTTGAGGTGGGGAAAAGCAAAGAGAAGTTTAATTTCTTTTAGGGATCCAAAAGGCCATTTGGTGTTGAAATGAAATCTTTAGTTAGGAGCTTTCTCCAGCAGAAGCAGAGAAAAACGCAGATTTGGACAGGGGAGAACCGGGAGTCTGTGGCAAACACCCATGTCAGAGATATTGATCATAATGACACTAGAGCTGGAGATGCTCCCTTGATTCCCCAGCCTGGACTCTACCTGTGTCCATTCAGCTGACATGCAGGACCCTTGTTTACAAACCGAAATCCAGGCGCTCGCCACAGACTTGACCTTGCATTTTCCAGCAGGTCGCAGAGCTTCCCTGGAAAGTGACAGTGCTCCAGAATACCTTGTATCTCAGGGAAAAGCCATCATGGGAAAAGCTGCTCCACTGGAGAGGAATTAGCTGGATCCTGCCTATCTTGTCCTGGATGTGGACAATCAAGCAGTTGATTTTCATAAGAATTTAATTATTTTTGAGACCTCTCTCCTGCTTTAAAACATTGTTGGAATGGGCTGAGTGTTCTGCTACATACTGTTATGAAAGCTTGTGATATTCTTTGATAAACATAAATATTTTGTGTGTATTTTTTAAATTTTTCTAGAAAACTCTTTTTCCTCTGCTGCTTGTGGTTTCAAGGAGGATCGTATGCACCAAGACAGGGGAGAGTGTTGCCAGTACGAGACTGTGTCCTGCAGTATTCCTTTCTTTTCAAATGCAGAAAGTTCTAAAGGAAGGTTTCTCTGCAGAGCTGCCTGCCTGGCGATCAGAACTAAACCCAGGGAAATATACATAAATTCTAAAGATCATTCCATAAGAAAGAAATGTAAACAAGTGCATGCTGTAGCCATGGAAAATGTAAAAGGCTAAATGAATTCCTCATTGACGTGGATGCCAGGTTCTGCTGCAAAGGGGACGAATTTGGCTCAGAAGCTGAACTGCAAGTTATCAGCCTCCCCAGAGGTTTGGTTCTGTTGCAGTGACTCTGTGTTGCTGTTAACAGCGCTTTCTGGGAACTGCACCTTCCTAAGTAATTCTGCAGCAGTGCAATCCTATATTTAATCAATTCAGGTATCCTGAAATACTTCATTGCCCAGTGTGAACGTCACTGCACAGACCCAGACACCCAGCAAATGTACTTGGTCCCCATTCACAAAAGTTATATAGATACTCCTTCATAGAACAACAGAAGGTGAGGCACAGATGAGAGAAAGAATGAAAACACTGTGTGAGACTTCCTTTCTTTAAGGTGATAAAACTTTGGGGAAGGTTTGGTTTTTTCGTGCGTGTGTTTGGTTGGTTGGTTTTTAATGCTCCCCATCTCTACTTGACTCTTGAAAAACAAAAGGGATTATTTAGGCATGTTGTACTTAGGCTGAACTGTTTTAGATGTAATGGTAACTTAAAGCAAGCTCATGTTTGTCTCAGGAATACAATAGAGCAATAAAATCTGTGAATACAGAAGTTCTATGGATATCACATCTACAAAAATTCCCTTCATTTCTCAGGGTGCGATTTGGAATGAGAACTTTCTTGTAAATGGGATACTTAGCGAAGCACAACACACCCTCACAAGATCCCTATAACAATACCAAGTATTCCTTAAAAAGTAAACCTTCATCCTAGGATAGAATATCTTCAGCCAACACAATATTTTGCTTACTGCTTTCCACTTTTGAATAGCTGCAGTAGTGGATGGACCTTGGCTGGTTTCAGGTGCCCACCAAGCCACTATATGACTCCCCTCCTCAGCAGGACAGTGAAGGGAGAAAATAAGATGGAAAAAACCCTTATGGGTCAAGATAAAGACACTTTAATAAAACAAAAGCAAAGACTGCACATAGAAGCAAAGGAAAAAAAAAGATTTTATTCTCTACTTCCCATCAGCAGGCCATGTCCAGCTACTTCCAAGCAGGGCTTCAGCACATGTGGCAGTTGCTCTGGAAGACAAATGCTGTAATTAACAAATGCCTGCCCTTCCTCCTCCTTTCTCTTAGCTTTTATTACTGAGCAGACGTCAAACGGTATGGAATATCCCTTTGGTCATCTTGGGTCAGCTGTCCCGGCTGTGTCCCCTCCTAAGATCTTGCCCTTCCCAGCCTACTGGTGAGGGGGTATGTTGGAGAAACAGCTTTGATGCTGTACAAGCACTGCTCAGCTGTGCTCAGCCGAAACACTGATGTGTCATCAACACCTTTCTAGCACTGCACTATGAGGGCTGCTATGGGGAAAATTTAACTCTATCTCAGCTAGACTCAGTGCAGCTGTGCATCAACCACCACCTTGCTGTTTGTAACCTTTACAGAAACTGTATAAAACAGCTAACAGAGCTAACAGTTATCAAATGATAACTTTACATGAAGGAAAAGTTGAAAAAGGATTCCTTTTGAAAAATTCCACTGAATGGGGAAGATGCTATTTTTAACATCTCTAAGATCCTTATCCTGCCTGCAGGAAAAATTATTGTTTTCTTCAATAGGAGTACACGAAAAATTAGTACTTGTCTGCAGATGGAAATGCAGTATTTTAATATAAGGTATTATTTCACAAGAATTCAGAGAAGACCGGCATATACTTTCTTAAGGTCAGCTTAAATTGATTAATAATGGGTTTGAATTAAGCCCAGACAATGATTTCTTCAGTTTGGTTTCCACCAGTATAAATTAATTGTGGCTGGTACATGTTAACAAGGCTTTGGGTGGTAACTTGCTTGTTGGGCCAACAGAGAGAGGGGCTTGGTCCTCTACTAAATATGATGGACATCACTGGGAATTTCCTATAAGATGAAGTAATTTTCCCTGTACAGGTCACTGTGAAGGAGGGGGACCTTTAGTCCCCCATCTGGGAAGGTGTGGGGAGCATCCTGAGAGACCACAGGAGACCTTGACTCTGCCATCAATCTCAGCCTGTTCACTTTCCTGACAGAAGTGTCAGCTGGTTGGGAACAGGAGGTGCAGAACATCAGAAAACAAAATTGTGTTGCTAGTTGATTCCATGTTACAGATCACCTGCAAAATAAACCCACCATCCTCCATCGAAACAAACCAAGTAAAGCTTGTGCCTTTGTAATCAGGGTTTTCAGATGCTGCCTTGTCTTGATCTTTCTTGTTCTTACCTCTAGAATTTTGCAGGTAAGCGAAATTCTTATCTTTGCAGATAAGCTGCTGCAGGAGACACTGCAAGCTTGGGGAGCTCCTATCAGTGTCAAGGGTCTTTTTTGTAAGGTGGAAAACAAACAAACAGACAGAAAGATATTAACCTAGTATTTTTCATCCATACACATTTTTTCTTGAGAGACACAGTTGGTATTTTTTAAACATGCATGCAGTTGTAGAAAGTTTCTATCATTTCTTATCCTCATTTTCTAGACAGATTACACAGTTAATGGCATCCAAAATTAGCTTCTTATTTCAGGGCTCCCTGTGCATTCAGATTTTTGCTTAAGACATTTTTCATAGCTTGATTATAGAGCATAAAAGCCCAGTTTGTCCAAACAAGTCTACAAATGTGATGTTCCCAGGGCAGAAGATGGTCAACTTCCCCACTGGTGGATGTATCCTGATGGAAGCCACTCAAGCCAGCAAACGTTCAGCTGCCCTTAAAAAGAAGGAAAGAAGGTTTCAGGTGCTGGGGCACTTGCTGATGCTCTGTTACCAAACCTCTGCACTTGGCTGGGGCAGGAGAGCCCTTCCTCGATGAGAAGCCAGCCAGGGCAGTGCGGAAGCAACTTTAAATAAAACACGTGTAGGGCTGATTTTGGAGGTCTGAGTCACAAGAGCCACACGAACAAAATACTCCGCTTAGCTTGATGCAGCTATTAGGATGCCTAATAAATATTTATAGCCCCTCACCGGGGAGGTGATTGACAGCACGGGGGCAATCCCTACCCAGTAGCTGCAGGCAAGCAGCCGCCTCGGGGAAAGGATCCCGAGGGGTGCGCTGTCTCCGCATTTGCGGAGGGGCTTGGGACAGACTTCAGTACCCTAAAGGTCCTCCCTGTGCTCTCCCCC
>NW_009915083.1:0-6641 GCF_000696875.1 Nestor notabilis | reverse complement strand
CGTTTTAAAGTAACGGGCAAATACTTTTTTTTTTGAGAGGAAATACGAATAAAAATAATTCTGATGCCTGTGTAATATTATCTGTTTCATTTTCGTTTTAAAGTAACGGGCAAATACTTTTTTTGAAAGGAAATATGAATAAAAATAATTCTGATGCCTGTTTCATTCTTCATATCATATTTTGGACGTTTCAGAACCCCACTTATGACCGCTGCTTCTGGTGGGGAGCTTAATTTGATAAAAGTTCTTCTGCAGTATGGTGCTGATGTTTCCCATAAAGACACTAATGGATGGACAGCTGAAGATTATGCTGTTATCCATGGATATTCTAGGTAAATTTTCAACTTTATCATTAGAAGAAGTTGTCTGTTATCAGTGTGGCTTTTGAACGCTTTTGGGGTAACAGCACCAACATTTAATGGTGTGCTGAGACCTGTCTTGAAGCTGTGCTCAGTAATGTCTTCTAAATATGTATTGTTCCTGTGTTTAATGTTAACTTGGAATTGAGGAAAATTTCCACCCACAATTCTCTGATAGCTTTCAAATTTTGTTGTGAAGCTCATCTGTGCCCAAAATAAACTAAAAAGTTGACTGTATCCTACAGTTATCCAGAGGTGGAACTTGACAAACTGAAACGGGTGTAAACCCTCTCCCCAGATCACCACCTTTGTCCTTACTGATTTCCACTACAATGACCAGGAACTATGAGCTTTTTGTTTCAGAGGAGATCTAACTGATATCCCTTCTGTTAAAATCTTTGGCAGTTTACTCCTCTTTTGCATAGCTTTGTACCTCTGGGTATTCCTTCTCTAAGGCGGTTATGTGTGCTTAAAAGGAAGGCTTAAGAAAATGTACCAAGCAAGAGTTAATGACTTTGTAGGTATGAATATGCATCTATAGAATAAACATGACTGTAGTGAATGCTGAAGTTTGCTATAGTCATGCAGTAAGTTTTGTGTGTATTAATCTTAGTGAATACATAAGATCATAGTTAGGGTTGGAAAGGACCTTAAGATCATCTAGTTGCAACCCCGCTGCCATGAGGTCTCCGCACAGTCTTGTCTTCTGCAGGCTGTACAGCCCCAACTTTCTCAGCCTTTCTTCATATGGGAGGTGCTCCAGCCCTCTTATCCTCATGGTCCTCCTCTGGACTTGCTCCAACAGCTCCATGTCATTTATGATTTCATATGGCTATGAATATGTGTAGGATGGCCAATAAGTGGCTGTTAACTGTTCTGTTAAATGGTCTGTGTAAATATGTGGTGGTTTTTACCAAATATATTTCCTTTCTCTCTATATGTAGTCTTAGTAAACAACTGTCAGAATATGCAGAGTGGGAAAACACTGGAGAAGCTTCTGCAAGTGATGCACATAGCACTCGGCACCGGGCAGGAGCGTGTGACTTTATGTTGGGTGCGCCTGCTATGGACAGAGGAGGTAGGATCCTCCTCCATGGAGGAGCTCTTGAAGAGGAAAATCACTATGGCATTTTCTTTAGGTGATTTGTATCATTAATACTTATTGTGCTCACCGTTGAATTTAGTGGAGGCATCAGATGGATAGTACAGAAGGTTGTGTGAATGTGCTTATTTGTTGCTAGTTGGAGGTGCTTCTTGTTGGGGTGATTTGTGTGCTACATGTTCGTTTATAGGATTGGTGCATTCTGCTTGTCAGATTGCCCATAGGTTTTCCTCTAGAGAGAAGGGGCACAGGGAAGGAGCTAGGCAAGAGTGGTTTTGTTTTCAGGTGTATAATTTTACGTACACATGGCCATTCAGCTTGTGAAAATCCAATTGCAAAAGCAATAGGTTTATTTTGACTAGTTGTTCGTATTTCTGTAGTTGGGAAGCAACAGGTGAGTTCGCAGGAAGATAGGTGTCCTGTTGATTTACAGTGAGTTTGTATGTCTCTGTTTCAATATTAATACTCATCTGCACTAAAATCTTTTTAGTGAGTCATCTATTTCTCAGCATCAGTTACATTTTTTTTTCCATGTAGTTGCTTAGAGATATACTAGTAAGAAAAATTATCTTGGAATGGAAACTTTGGTAGCAACAAAAGTGCAGCATCTATAGTGTATCTTCTTGGACATTGTTTGATTTGCAATAAAAACAATGTTTTTCTTCCACTCTCAGTAATTTTATGAAATAAACTTTACAAAATCCTTATTAATTTGTGATCTAGAAAAACAAATTGCCTTGTGATAAAAAAATTAACTTCTTCAGTGAGTTTTTAAAATCCACTCTATGTTTATGAGCTCACATATCCATCGCAGAATATTAAAAAATCAGTATTTTAATGTAAATGAAATTTTGTCTTGTACTTTACATCTCAGACCCTACTCTCAGGAGAGTTTATTCTTTCTGGGTTTTTAAAGGTGTTATATCGGAACTGTTCACGATTCATTACTCCTTTTTTTTTAAATATGTCAAGAAATAGAGTAAAACGTGGGATGTTTATGTGATATTTTTCCTCATTGACTTTTCCCAGATATGTGAGTTTAATTTAGAGCCAAACTTTGTTCCTTTGGTTTGGAAACAGTTGATTTGATCTAGTTTAGAGACTTGTAAAGTTTCTTGGTCGGTCTAAGGAAGATTTTTGGAAAGGGCTTGGGACAGGTAGTTTAATCAGCAAAATGTTGTTTTCACCCAAACAACGCTCTTTGGTACTGCCTTCTGTGCATGTAGATAATTACTGTAGTACTGCATGGTAATGGCTGACAGGCCTGGGTTATTTTAAAATATGTGGCTTGGAGAATAATATTGTCATGTGATTCCAAAATTGACTTACTATCAGGGAAATACAGGTTCTTGGACCAAATAATTTGCCCCATTCCTTGAAAATTTTACTACTATTAATATAAGTCCCTAATATTATGAGAAATATTTACCAATGCCTCTTCTTAATTTGAAGAGGCATAGTAAGTGTGAAGAGAATGTTGTGTAAGTTAAGGACTTGGGAGGAGAAAGTATGCTCTCTCAGTCTGTTTCTAGTACGGCTTGTTTTTCTCATGGGTAATATGAATCCTTTTCTCTTTGTACTCAGTTTCTTGAAGGATGACCCTAGCTTGTTGGGTGAGAGAGATTAGTAGCATATAGGGAACATTTATTGGTGTTAACTCTCTAGTCTCTGACTTGCAGCCACAAAGCACAGGTTCTGTATCACGAGAGTCCCTTTGATGTGTTGCAGAAACAGGCATTGAAGCCTCTGTTAAGAGGAGCAGCTGGGGTGATCTTGAGAAACCAGAGAAACGGCCACGTTGGAATCATTTTCTTTTGCTCTTCTGTATTATTTTTCTGGGATCTTCAATGTTATTTTTATTCCTTCTGCTGCTTTTGCACTCTTCAAAATGCTCTCCTCTAATGAGCAAGACGTCATATTTAAGAAGTTGGCTCGTGCTTATTTCTATGCTTACTTCTTGTCAGAACATGAACCTTTTTATTAAGCACAAACAGGTTTGCAAAAACCTCCAAATGAATGGCTTCCAGACCTAGCATATTGAATTACAGACTCTTTAGATTTGAAGTTAGAATTTCTTTGGCAGAAAGTAATAATTATGCAATTTTTCTAAAGACAAGAAAGATTCAGATTTCTAGTATGACTGGTACTGCTGCATCCAGGACAGTCTGTAATGGTAGTATTTTTTGTTGTTGTTTTGTTTTGTTTTTTTGTTTTTAAGCTACTGCACTGCATATTAGTGATTTATTCCTTCAGTGTTTCCCTGAGTCCCTACAGAAATTGTTGGGTTTCATCGTAGAGTTCTTGGGAAAGAAATGAGTGCTTCTGTATGTTGCACATCTCCTGAGGTCAGGAAAAGTTGTCCTGTATCACCTCTTAAGAAAACTGGGAATGGACAAGGGATGGGAAACCATCTTGAGGCCCCTTCTCGCCTCTTTAAGTGTGTTTTTGTTAGGAGTCCTTTTGCCACATCCATTCCACGTATCTATAGTAAAATAATTTAAGCAAGACTCCCTTCTACTCTAAGACAAATGTTATGGCCTTGTTTCAAATAAATTTGGTGTAAGGTAGCTGCAATAGCAGAACCCAGAATCACACCATTTGTTGACTTGAAATATAAACTTTTACTAAGTAGGATGGGTAGAGCAGGTGGATAGGTGATTTATATTCTAAAACTTGTGTTCCACAACAGACAGACATGCATATGCATGCAAACATACATGCATGATATTCACACAGTCAGTGCACTTGGTTTGGTTGAATTCCTACTTGCCCTATAGCCCTGGGGGAAGAGGGTATTTGTTCTGACCACTTGTCATATCTGCATTCTGGCTGGTGGCATAGCTTCCTGTATGTGAACAGTTCAGCATGGTCAAGTCAATGCAAGCAGGACTTTTATCTTTAAGATAAGTAGGAGGGGTCTATGTTTGCATCAGACACCAGCTGACACAACTTCCAAGGTGAGATGGTTAAAGGAAACAAGTTCTGGTTTGCTTTTTTAGTAAGGGGTAATAAACATGCTAAAACTGTACCTTGTGGTGGGTGAGTGTAAATAACTTAATGGCTCAAAGTTGTGTGGTAACATGAGTACTGAAGCCAAGATTTCCTTAAAAATTTCTGGTCAGTGTATCTCCAAAGTTTAGTTGTTGGTAGCTAAGGATTTTGGGGATGCTTAGAGGGAGGGATTTTAAGTGTGCTGTATGTGTAAAGCACTACAAATATGACGGAATTACATTTGCAGTCTGTGCTAGGCAGGGGCTAGTCAAGTTGAGGGAAATACAAAGTTGACAGTAGAGTAAATTTGTGGTAATCTGTTTCAGTATTTCAAAATACTGGAATATGAGTATTTTACATGGAGCAAGTAAATTAAGTTACACTCTTTGACGCTGCCCTTGAGACTAGACTTCTTGTAGATTGTGACTGGTATTGTTTCTAGTGCTTACAACTGTAGAGTAGGCTGATAGTCAGTACATTCTCCCACTGCTGTAGCTTTGTTGATGTACTGCTTGTGTTTTCCAAATTTCTGGGAATTTACATTTATTCTGTTGTCATTGTTTCGTCTGTCCTTTCCATGCCTTTTCGTAAGTGGATATAGGAATGCAACAATCTCCTAACCAGATATCAAGACTGGGAAAATCAAGGAAAGGTATTCTATGCAGTAACACTTCAAAAATGAAACATGTTTTAACATACACAAATATTAACTCACCTATGATGTTTATTATCCTTGAGGCTCCTATTTTCATGGTTTTGGTTTTATAAATTAGATTTGAGAGCAAGCTTTGGGTGCTTTTTATTTGTTTGCATGTTCTGCATGGCTCCTTTATTATTGAGTGTCTGCTTTGTGTCATTAATGGTAGTAAAATTTATTAATTTTTTTTTAAATATGCTCTTCTGTTACTCCAAAATGGCAATGGACTTTAATTGAAGTTGGAAACAAGCAGCCCCTGAAGACTGCTTTTCTAGATTCTGTTTCTATGATAGGGCATTAAGGTCTGTGGGAAAGCTAGCTCATGAACTTTCTTGCCTTCTAAAGGACAATGTGACCTGGTTTTGATCATTGCTTAAAGTTGCTATACATTGAAATCAAAAGTTCAGATAACTTACTCAGCTGGTTTGATTCATTGTAACTGTACTATGAAAATATAGTTGAATCCACCTGTGAAGAGTTTGTAACTGTCTGCTCCACAGTCTATGTAGAGACAGATTTTTATGCAGCCTGGGAGGTTCACAAGTACATTAGACTGCTAGTAATGAGTGAGTTAACACAAAACTGTGGTATGTCAAAGTAATTAAAATTTTCAAATATTATTTGTTTGCAATAGGCAGCATTAAAAATCAGTCTGTGTTAGTATTTTATCTGGTTTAGCTTGTTCTTGCACTGGAAGTTTCACAAGATGTGTATACATGACTTGTCCACACTGAACCACATACACTGTATTTCATTGTCTGAAAGCCCTGTTCAGGTCAGGAAATGTGCTCGTCAGAATTCTCCCGTAAACCCTGTCTTTAGGTCAGACAAAATTTCCATGTTCATTTGTGGTTTACTGGTAGTAGAGGAGATGACTTCAGGCATGGTATGCCATAGTTTTCTTTTTCCTTTAATGATTTTGTCCAAGACCTCAGTTTGGTTGTCATCATGCGACTTTATGGAAGGTCAGCAATCTCCTATTTATAAGCAACTTCATTTTGTTATGATAGTTAACAAGAACTAGTTACTGAGAACTTAGGGATCTGAGGTACCTTCTAACCTGATTTATTCTATGATCCTATGTGCAGGCTGCTTCATAACACTGATGAAAGCTTGGACTGTAATATAGAATGCCCTGGTTATGTACCTTTTATCTATTGAATACCCTTTTTGGTGCAATGTAGAGAACTGCTGGTGATTCTTACACCTGAGAATAAGCTTTAGATCTTGATGATGCTTTTTGATTTTTATTTACCTTTTTTGAATAATCTGTAACTGGGTAGAGCAGCAGATCTTGGTATTATATAGCATAATGTTATATAAGATAGTAAAATCTCTGCGTGTGATGTGTACTCGTGTGTAATATCAGTACTTCAGAGGTTCATTTACTAACTGTGTTGCTAAGCCACCACTATTTTGTTAATTGTTTACTAATACAGCATATTCATGCTGTGGGGGGGTTTGGGTGGGTTGGGTTTGTCTGGGGTTTTGT
>NW_009915082.1:266456-266680 GCF_000696875.1 Nestor notabilis | reverse complement strand
TATATATATATACTGTAAAATACTATCTATTTTCTACTCCTATGTTTCATCCTCGCCATGAACACAGGAGCTGGTAAGAGGAACTACATTTTCTTAGATCTAGAGAGATGATTTTGAAAGAACTCTTACTTGAAAATCTTCCTGTTCAGATGATGAATCACTGCTTAGAACTGTTGGCACTAAACACTGTTACCACTTTAGCTAGAGCTGTCTGCTGATCCGTG
>NW_009915082.1:255283-266412 GCF_000696875.1 Nestor notabilis | reverse complement strand
CCCCGACATACATAACCATAAAGAAAACTAAAAGAAATTAAGTATTTAGCAAAAGAAATGTGTGTGAATTCATACTTCAGCATTGTAAGTCAAAAAAACCCCAACAAAACAAACAACGAAACGTCTTCACAGACTGATTACCAGAGTGCTTATTTTGAAGAAAACTCCTGAATTTGCCCATCTTTGTTTTGATAGCTTTGGTTCAGCCAGACTTGGAAGGGAACTGCTGACCCAAGATGGAAATGGAGACATAGCTGAATATCTCCATGAATAACAATTACAACAGACTGGGACACTGAACTTACACATGGAGTTTACTGACCTCATATAAGTGAATTCTACAGTCAGACACATTCGTATTTTCAGGAGCTTACACACAGCACTGGAGAGGATGCAATTTCCACATATAATTTTCCCGATACAGGGGATAAGGTCTGGGCTTCAAGCTAAATCGTTCACTGCTATCTTGATACATCATATAGACATTTAAAGGAAAAAAAAGTAGACATGTGGCACGGAAACCCTCTGTAAAGATTTTCTTCACGTTATAACTTGTACGATATCAGGATATCCTTTTAACATGGTGGTATAAAATTTGAACTGTTAAGGGCTGGTGATAGAAACCTGTACCTTTGAGGGAAGTTACCTCAGCTCCTAGTTGGGTTACAACAGGGGGAACAGGCTTATCTCTGAATGGAGAATCAAGCTTCCCCAGGATTTCTACTGTTAACTGAACTCATCATCCTCCAGCACTTCCCACCACAGAGCACAAGGGGTTTTCAAGCCCACATGGCATGAGTTTGTGAGAACTTTTCACTGAGCCACTAGCAACACTTCAGGTCCCTCCAGGAATGCAGCTTGCAGAGGCAGGGGAAGAAATCAGCTCCCTATTGCAGGGATACGCAACCCACAGGCACCAATGTGCTAACAGCAGCCAGGGCTGAGCTTCCATGTGGCAATGGTAAAGTTCTTTTACTGAGTGGGAATGTACCACAGGACCTCCAATGCCAGTGTTAAAACTCGATTACCGTAAAACAAAGTAAATGGTCTAATGTGGACAGCAATTAGTTGTTCAGAACTGATAACAGCAGATTCCTTTCAGCCATTTAAAGCCCATCTGTTGAACATTATAGACCAACCACTGCACTGTGATTAATATTTATGATAGACACAAACTTTTCCAAAAGGTTATATCTCCAACAGAATCTGAACATTTCAAACATTTTTCTTTCTGAATGCCTGAAGAAAGCATCAATAATGAAGGGTCTGGTCCTGCTGCCACTGAAGTCAATAGCCAAAACTCGCCCACATTTCAACAGTGAGAGGATATGAGGTTCTTTGACTCAACAGAATAAAACCAAAACCAAACAACAGCTGGTAGAAATCAGGCTGAACATAATGATCTTTATACCTGACAGTCAAAAATGTCATTCTGTCCTTCTTTATTTTATATACAAAATTAGCTAACTAAATTTAAAATGTATTAACTTTTGAACTGTAGAGAAATCAGTTGCCATTTTCAGACTTTTTTTTTTTTTAATTTTAAAATGTTTCATTATGCAGCCTTATTCTTTTCAGTGTCCTAATATTAGTCCAGGTTGGTGGTATCAAAGCAAGTACATCTGTACAAAAGGAAAATTTATTTTGTGCACTAAAAAAGTCATTGTCATCTCTCAGTTTAACTACCCCTACTATGTGTTTTTTATGATCCAGACCCTGTTTTCTGCATGCAGGATAATAACTGTCTGGCTATACATATGGGGCTAAAAATTTATCAGTGATTTGTTGCTCAGCCTGCTGATTAGTATTTGGCTATAAAAAGGTGGGTGAGACTCAAAACTATCTTATTTAATTCTTTTCTTGCTAGAAGAGTCTGCATAAATCTTAATGTTGATAGGGAGAAACCTTACAAATGAAAGAAATTATATAACAGACTAATAGGAAAGCAAGCTGGAAGACTATGGAGCCCAAAATTCCTGGCAGGAATCAAGACATATCCTCAGATCTCTGGTATTCTACAGATGTGTCCCTTCACTGGAAATAACTTCACAGAATTTTCCTCATCTTGTTGGGAACTATCACATTAAGGCCAGGAAACGAGGGGGCAAGGGTGACTCCAATAACAGGCATGGATTTTGGATTCTGCTGCCATATCTTTTGCAGCTGCGGGATAAGGTTCAGCACTTAAGGGAGTCTTGGCAGTTTTTGGCTTTTTATCTTGTACTTTCATTGGTTTGTTGATTACTTATTTTAAAAACAATGGTGGTAGTGGTGGCTCTATTAATGTCACCTTTCTCTGAAAGTTTTTGAAAGGCAACAGAAGCCAGTCTTTATTTTTCCATTGTTCACTATATTTCATTAATTCCTCAGTCCTACAACTATATGCTTGCCAAAGCCATCACAGGTTTTGAAATAGCTTCTTTAATTTACTGCTAACAGGTTTTGATAAGTTCAGATATAAGAGCATGTCTATCAATTGCACATTTCTGCAGACCAGAGGATAAGTTGCATTCTTCTATAACCAGGTTTACTGCTATCATTTAGATACACTGCCTGCAATATAGAAGGAAGCAGTCGCTCCTTTCTGGAGTCATTTATTTATGCTCCAATTGTAATAATTGCTCAGGGAAGAATTTGTAGATGCACGAATACGGGTATTTTACATAAGACATGCTAGCACAATGAGTCCAGAAAAACATGCCTATCATTCTGAAAATTAATATTCTCTTAATAAGCACAATATAAGCCGTCCAGAAGAACCACCATTTAGCACATGCTAGGCAATATAGTAACACAATTTTAAAACAGTCTTCCCATGGACAAAGTGCATGTACTTGCCATACATTAGTCGTAACTCGCTCCACATGGAAATGTGGATAGCTCAAATTCTGAGGTTCCGTTTGCATCATTTACGTGCCTTTAGAGCCACTTAACAGTTAAAACCTGGTTCCTGAAAGTTACTAGTCATAGAGCTATATGATCTATGAAGTATAAAAGGAAAGGAAAGAAAAAATAATGTAAACTTAAATATCAAACTAAATTGATCTCCTTGTTGATGTGAAGCCAGCCAAAAAGGTATATTATTTTTAGACAACAGTGCTTGTGTTTATTTTAACTGGAGAATAGAGTCATGGTACTGTACCTGAACCTTTCGCCAGAAAAAAGCCTTATGTAATAGCATTACTCCTTAAAAAAAGTGTTAATGCTTACAATCAGCTTTGGAGTCACATTGAATAACAGTAGAGTAGATAAAATAAAACAAGGCCTTTGCTGGTTTCACCTGAGAGGTGTCCCTCTGCTTTCAGAATCCAATAGCATCTGTAGAGAAGATCTGCATAGTTCATGCTCTGGGCAGCTCTGCAGCCCAGCAGTCCGGTGTGCGGTTCAGGCAAACACACCTCTCCAGCACAGCACCTTAAATGAAAGGCACGTTTACACTAAAGATACTGCTTGAGGATGTTACTGGATTACAAGGTAATGACAATACTTGAAACAGACTGAGAATGTTAAAAAAAGGAAGAAACACCCAGTTTTTCCTTATTGATGGCGGTACACATAGGTTTAGAGCTGTTCACTGCACTAGCTGCATGCCCAGCCACTCACAGGTGTCCCATCTGTAGGCTTAGACATATGCTTTCAGAAGCATGAAAGCAACATATCCTTTTCACGTATGAGGAAAGAGCCTGGTGCTTCTGTCACACTCTGATGTCACCCTGTGCTGGTTTTGGCTGAGTGCGTTTTATTCATAGTAGCTGGTATGGGCTATGTTTTGGATTTGTGCTGGAACAGTGTTGATAATACAGGGATGTTTTCATCACTGAAAACACAAAGCTTTTTCTGCTTCTCACACCACCCTGCCAGTGAGTAAGCTGGGGATGCACAAGAAGCTGGGAGGTGACACAGCAGGGACAGCTGACCCCAACTGACCAAAGGGATATTCCACACCATATGACACCGTGCTCAGCATATAAAACCAGGGGAGGAAGAAAAATAAAGAGGGGGGACATTCAGAGTGATGGCTTTTTGTCTTTCCAAGTAACCATTATGTGTGATGGAGCCCCGCTTTCCTGGAGATAGCAGAACACCTGCCTGCTGATGGGAAGTGGGAATGAATTCCTTGTTTTGCTTTGCTTGCATGTACAGCTTTTGCTTGAAAAAAAACCCAACCCTGTCTTTCTCTCAAGCCACAAGTTTTCTCACTTTCAACCTTCTGATTCTCTCCTCCATCCCACCTGGGCTAATTGAGTGAGGGGTTGTGCGCGCAGTGGCAACACCAACCTCGGGGAAAGCTCTGTGGCTGCTTCTTGGGTTCATTTTGCTGGAATGGTCTTCTCTTCCAGCCCCCCTCCACTTCAGTTCTGCATCCAAGTTTGTAAAACAAGACACAGTGAAGTGATTGAGTGTCCATGAAGTTCAGGGAATGGAAACCAGATACCAAAAATAATTAAGTCAATTTCTTAATAACGGAGAATGCTGACTCCTCCCTGTTTTCTTTGATTTTTTTAAAGTTCAGTTCTAGAAAGAAAATGTTCAAAGTGCTTTATTTAAATTAGAATCCTGTAACAATCTCTTTGAATATATTCAAAACATATTTATACCAACATACTAGAAATACACCCTATTATGGAACAAATTTCAAATACTACAACCATGGTGGGTCATGGAAGAAGTTAAATAGCCTTGATTCAATTTTGTGGATGAGAGCTGTCCTCCAAATATCCTCCAAAGAATCCGATAAACAAGAAGGTTTGGTTTTTTCTGAGCTGGAATTGGCATCACCAACATTTATATACTCAATATTGAGTGAAAATTTAAAAAAAAACCCAACTCTTTGAACAAACCAAAAATCCATCAAGAAACTAGTGACAGATTCATTCCTCCTTCTCACCCAGTAGGATCATTTTGGCTTAATATTTGTTATTAACCAGGAGCTAAATAATTTCTATGTATTTTTGCAAATATGTCCTACTTCATAACAACTTTATGACTAGGGATAAAGCAGATATATTGTGCACAATATTATTTACATCACCACATGAAATGGTTACCCATGCAATCAATAGATAATCTTCCTGTAAAGACATGTTTTCCATAAACAGGAAAACAGTTTAAGGACATAATGAACACTTTACTTTTCTAAAATATCACAGTCCATCTCCACACTCATACAGAAAATACGAAAAGAAATATCAAAATTGTGCATTAGTGGTAGATTATATTCAGACCACTGTATATACAATTAAGTATATTCTAAACTAATATGGTTTATCAAATACAATTAGAAGAGCACTAATGTTTTATTACCTATTGATTTACTCAAATTTGAACAAAGATGTTTACAGATATAGATGCATATAATACATGTCTATGTCTAATCTTGAGAATGAGCTTTAATGCATGGAGATGTTCGTCTTATCATTACAGTAAACTAGAAACACTGTGTTGGTGACAATTTACTTCCCTGTCCTGGTGCGATCTGAGAGTTATCTAAAATGGGAAAGGTAGTACTTTTGCCCCAGTATCATGACTGCCATGTTCTTGATTTATATAAACATATGACATTCTCAAATGCTCTCTCTCCATAAAGCTATCCATGGCCAGCTGGGTGATGTTAACTAAGAACTAATCATAAACATCTGCTTAGTGTGCATAAATGTTGCTTTTATTCCAGATTTTCCTAAAAGAAAATATACTGTCAAGCTACATATACATATTTTAGTCATCCTTCTTTTTTTTTTTTTTTTTTTCTTTTTTAACCACATAAATCCATTAATATACTTCGATCCAGAGAGGCACGTATTATTTGATCTGACATGAAGACTAACAAGCATGGTATGCTTGAGTTTTGGTTTCCCTTTTCTAGCACTTAAAGAGGTCAAATCCCTTATATCAATCTGCCCAGGTTGACAGCACCTTTTTTGTTGCTGCCAGTCCTCCAGTGGCGTTGCAGTCCTTGGGAGAAACGGCTGACCCAATGCCCGCACCCCACATGCACTTCTCAGATCCCCTAAAAACGCTCAGGCATTTTGAAAGAAGTATTAAATAACTTTTGAAACCCAGCTTAAGAGTGAAATTGGATGTAACACACTACATTATGTACAAATTCTTTATTTATCTTAATGTATCACACTTCCTTATTGTGGACTAAACCAGGTTCAACCTTGGGCTGCTGTAAATCCTGCAGCTTCACAGCATCCACATCTCCAGCTGCATCAGGGCAGTGATGATCACATAAGAGAGACCATATAGGCATAATTCCTATGGGGCTTGACTCAATTATCTAACCTTTCATGATTCTAATCTATGAAGAAGGAAGGACGGCTTGTTTCATTTAAATGTGTGTCCTAGCTAAGTACAATGAACTATCTTCTGCAGACGTGTCACCCTATACAAAAGGTGCAACAGTACCCTAAATGTGACATCCCTGTACCTAGTCTGTATAACTATAGGATTCTCTAATACCCAAAGATGGGCTGATTGAAGTCCACAGTGCAGTTCAGATCTAGCTGCAGTGGTGATGGTGCAGAAGGTGGGTTTTTCCAAAACCGACTCAACTATTTTATACCTCCATTATATAGAAAAATCTATAAAACTCACATTAACAAGCTTTTGTTAAATTTTTGCCCTTTGATAAACTGGAGATTTTTCTCCTTTTCAACCAAAGTAAGTATGTGAAATTGAAATCTAAATCTTCCCATGCCTATTGACCATTCCTGTCACAAAACATGAAAATATAGCGAAGAGTGAGAAACATAAAATTAACCGGTTTGCTGATCTACAAACCCAAGTTGCATGTGTATTATCATCAAAGAAAAGGCTGGGCAGAGACTGAGGGAAATGTGATAGTATGTTATTTGCTAAAATTTCACTAAGGTAAACTCTACCTTGGCCATTAATTTAGAGCAGGTCTTGTCTACTAAACCTCTTTCAACACATCTCATTGCTGAAAGTGAACCTTAACTTCTGTGTTCTGCTGGCAGAGCAAAAGTGTCCTTCATCTTTTCATAAGAAGTGCCCAGGAAGGAATAAAGTCTCTGACAGTGAAGGACTGGAGGAAAAATGCATTTCATGCAGCTGAGAGGTAGGTTGGTAGTTTTGGAACATGATTAGAGGACCCACAGCTGCTTCTCCAGCCTTATGAGGAAGAGACTAGCCATTTTGCACATGTGCCTGTCTTGCATCTGCAGGCAGAATAGCATCAGTGTGACAGACTGGGTGTCCCTGGCAGCCCACTCACTCTCTGTCACAGTGACACTTCCTAACTGCCTTTCTCCTTGGAAAGGGAAGTTTCTGGCTTCACCCTCCTGGCTGTGGTTGGTTTAGACACTTGAAAGATGGCTATGGGCTGGTGACACACAGATGTCATTCTTACATATAAAGAAAGAACAATAACAAGTTATAGAAATGTCTAAATTTTTCCTGATGCAGAAGATTATTTTCATTTACTAGCAAGCTGCTAGTAAATGAATGCAAAATTTTGTTGGGGAGAAAGGGTATAAAATACCACTATGGGACTTCAGGGCTAGTCAGTATTCTGAATTCAGTAAATTCTGTTTCTGCACACAGATGACACACAATAAAAACTCAAACCAAAGAGCAATCATGGATATATCACAGGCTTTGTCAGCTTTAGGCTTGGGACTTCTAGAAGGAAGCTTGCTTTCAGTACATAAAGGCAGCAAACCTCCTACTCCTTTGAAATTTGATGATATCAGCTTCCTTTAAAGAGTATAAGCCACAATTTTGAAGTGTTCTGTCTGAAGAAAACTTATCCAACAAGCTTGCTAAAATCATTCTGTTGAGAGGAATTTTGTATATGCAACAGCAGAATGTTTCTGATGCATCAGGTATTTTCAGTACACCCATTTCAAGTAGAAAATTAAAAAAAAAAAACCCAAAAAACAAAAACCCAAACCAACAACTTTCGAAGAGGACATCAAGGGCCAAATACCAATACCCTGAAAGCACAGCAATTCTCCCACAGATATCAACAAGACTAGAATTTGGCCCTACACAAAATGTATTTCACACTCCGAACTGCTTGGGAACACTATCTATATTCAGAGAGACAGTGCTGTGAATACACTTTAGTACCATAGTTTGCATGAAATCATCAGCCAAAATTAACTAACAAGACTGTAAAAGAAAGTGAACATGTGTCCAGCTGCTTACTCTTTCTATTTGAACTTTACTCGGTGCATTCTCTTCAGTCAAATCAATTAATCAAGCACTGTAATTTGAACTGCAGGAAAATGTATGGGGAGAATTTATACATCGGGTGCCTTCTATCAGAAAGGGCCATTCACGAAATGAGTCTTGCTGAACCCATCTCTGTGTAATTCTTAGAAACCAGGGTGTGCAATGATGATTGAATAAACATCTGTGACTCAGTGTCTAAAGCATGGTTATGACAGCCTCTGGGAGAAGTGTTACTAACTGCACTGCCTCAAGTATTTTCCTGGCCAAAAGATCACATGCAGAGTCAAACACCATGGGAAAAATTAATGATTCTCCATGCTTCTGCAGGTTTTCCTTCACAGTCCTAGCCCACGGGGCTTTGTACACGTAATTGTTACAGTTTCATTTACGGGCAGTTTTAAAAGCTCACATTAGACAGCCCAAGTCCAGAGCTGGAGAAGCAGAACACGGAGGGCTTCCAGGTTTCACTGTGTTTATGGGAGGTGCAGGCATTTGTCACTGTGCCAATAACATCCCCCTGCTCCTGACACAGGCTCAGCACCACTCTGGGGTAAAGCAAACTGTGTATCCTTCTCTGGAGACCAATTACCAGGTCAGGACAGTTAAATCAGTTAATCACTCCCGCCCTTTTGCCCTGGCATATGATCTACTGCCCCGGGTGTTTACGGGATAGTATGAGACTCACTCTGCTGGCAACATCTGTGCAGGTACATCTGTGCTGCAAACTAGTAAGAGGAAAAAAACCTCCCATTTCAAAAGTATCCACAGCAGACACTTTCATAGTCTCTCTTCAGCTTGTACCACTGAGATGATCTATTCTATGCTCCTGATCCACACACAAGCAAAAGGGAAAACACCATTTCATTTAATAAATGGTTAGGCTAACACTACAGAATACAGGTAAGGACACTGAAGGGTTCAGAAAGTCTAAGTTTTTAAGTTAATGAAAATTTATCTCAAAATAAATTATTAATGAGAATGCTTATTTTCAGTCAGTAATTGAATCTTAAAAATCACAATAGATATTTTACTAAAGGCTGTGGTAGGAGTATTTTCTCCTACTAGATGCTATGCACGCAGGTCAGCATACTATATACACTAACACCAGAAAACCCCAACTGTCTGTGGCTTCATGCGAGTCACACATGGCAATGACAGCCTCTGCAGTGCTCTCATACAAGCAGTAGTGAATCTCAAGATTGCTTACAGCCATACTGCCGTGTGACTTGTCAAGCACCATGCTAATAAACAGAACTAGTGTCAGCATAATCTTGCGCTTTGTGAAGAACAAGGTGCCACGTTCTTGCCAATGCTTTCAGGAAACACCGCAGTTGCTATTCCACGCAGCAGAGCTGAGCCTGCTTCTCTGTGTTTGGTGAGACCTAAAACCTGCAGCCGCAGAAATAACTACCTAAAGTAACTAAAAAGCTAGAAGGATGAAATCCATGTGGCACTGGTTGTGTGTTGGTGAGGCACTGGAATAGGTTGCTCAAGGAAGTTGTGAATGCTCCAACCCTGGCAGTGTTTAAGGCCAGGCTGGACAGAGCCTTGGGTGACATAGTTTAGTGTGTGGTGTCCCTGGTCATGGCAGGGAGGTTGGAACTAGATGATCTTAAGGTCCTTTCCAACCCTAACTATTCTATGTATTTGCAGTCATTATGGTTAATCTTATTTGTCAGCCAAAGAAAATCAACTTAGATACTGTATGGAAAAAAGTGGGCTATTTTAGATACTAGATCAATCCAACTGTTTCACAACATGCAAGCCTGGCAAAACCTGGTTTCCCACAAATTTGTGCTCTACATCATCTTTACAGATCTAAAGGGGACTTAGCTTTGTCCCCTTAACACCTCTTCCCTTTCAAAGGCCACAGCTGTTGGGTGTGTAAGCAGCACACATGTGGCTGGGCAGACATGCAGAACTATAATGAATCACAGAACACCAGGTTGGAAGGGACCTCAAGAATCATCTGGTCCAATCTTTCTAGGCAAAGTATGACTTAGACTAGATGGTCCAGCACCATACCCAGACGAATCTTCAGAGCATCCAATGCTGGGGAGTCCACCATTTCCCTGGTGGGATTATTCCAATGGCTGACTGTTCTCCTTGTGAAAAGTTTTCCTCTAGTGTCCAACTAGAATCTCCCCAGGAGTAACTTGTACCCATTACCCCTTGTTTTTCCCCCAAAGAAAATCAACTTAGATACTGTATGGAAAAAAGTGGGCTATTTTAGATACTAGATCAATCCAACTGTTTCACAACATGCAAGCCTGGCAAAACCTGGTTTCCCACAAATTTGTGCTCTATATCATCTTTACAGATCTAAAGGGGACTTAGCTTTGTCCCCTTAACACCTCTTCCCTTTCAAAGGCCACAGCTGTTGGGTGTGTAAGCAGCACACATGTGGCTGGGCAGACATGCAGAACTATAATGAATCACAGAACACCAGGTTGGAAGGGACCTCAAGAATCATCTGGTCCAATCTTTCTAGGCAAAGTATGACTTAGACTAGATGGTCCAGCACCATACCCAGACGAATCTTCAGAGCATCCAATGCTGGGGAGTCCACCATTTCCCTGGTGGGATTATTCCAATGGCTGACTGTTCTCCTTGTGAAAAGTTTTCCTCTAGTGTCCAACTAGAATCTCCCCAGGAGTAACTTGTACCCATTACCCCTTGTTTTTCCCCATGTGACTCCTTGTAAAAAAGGAGTCTCCATTTTTCTTTGTAGTCACCCTTTACATACTGGAACATGGTGATAAGGTGCCCCCTGAGTCTTCTTTTCTCAAATGCTAATTTTGCATTTCATCCCCTTAATTGTTCCTCACAGATTAATAAACTTCTGCAAGCATCATCTCTGAGATCTTCAGCTCTTTGTCAGTTTGGGTCAAAATGGGCTGGTTAGTGAAAGAGGGGGTATGTAGAGGGTG
>NW_009915082.1:253061-255252 GCF_000696875.1 Nestor notabilis | reverse complement strand
CAAAAGGACCTGGCAAGGACAGGTGAGTGCCACTCTTCTAAAAAGGAAAAGTCTTAAAAGGGGAAAAAAAAAAAAATTAAAGCAAAATTAAAGCCTTGACATGGGAAACACTGTATTAATATATAGGACTAATGTGTACTCAGCCTTCTTAACTTATATGAGAAAGTAGTGTGACAGTAGTCTTGTGATCCTTCTTGGATATTTGCCTGGAACATAAGCCACCCCATACAGTTTGGCATGTGTTTACATGCCAGACTTCATACAGGAGAGTGAGACTGAGACAGAACAAGCTTCCCTGGCAGGAAAGGCAGGGGAGAAAAAAAAATAAAACAACAAGAGTGCAGTGCCCAAGAGCACTCACTCCCTGCTCTTTCTGGCAAGCAGGAACTTGCACAGTTTATGAAAATGAGAGACGACTGCACTCATTTCTCAGGCCATTATACATTCATATTAAGACTGCCCTTATCCTGTGTGAAAAAGCATTATCTGAATAACCACAGCTGGATTCACTGATATGCTGCAGTTTGTTTGCTGCAACTCTGCAGCACTCAGATGACGCAAACCAGCTGCAAGTCTGACTTACTTGTGGTGTTAAAACTGAGTTTGTGGCCAGCCTGCATTACCAGAACTGCTGCTGGAGCTTACCAACGAATCTTTCCCGGTTTTCTTTTTGAACTTACGCCCAATTATTTCTTGATTTATTATCATGGTCCAGTACAAACAGTCCTGCCTTTTCTATACTGGATTTTTTAAAAAATTTGAACACCTTCTTTCCCCTCTGTGTTTTTCAGACAGCTCTTATTTACTTACTTTGGGAAACAACTCCATTATTACCAAATCAGTTGGACTCATTATTATATTAAACTTAGTCCTTTTTATGTAAACTGCCAGTAATTCAGAACCAGTTACAGAAATGAAGATGAAGTAAAGCCAACAACCCTAAATATACTTAACTTTTCATTTGTTAGTCAAGTCTGTAGCAGCATATTCCACTATTTCTGCTTGTGTAACAAAAAAGTTTCAGGTTTACATGACCACAGTGAAGGCATCCCATATTTTAGCATGAACAATTTTCTAACATATTGGAACATATATTCTGGTCTTTACTAGAGTACTAGGACTCCCCTCAGTAGCTATTAAAAAGCTAAAACCTATGGGGTTTTATTTGAAAATCTCAAAGTATATTTTGGTGTTTGGATTTGGTTTTTTTACTTTTTTTTTTTAAGCAAAAAATTGTTTCCTTAAGTCATGGGTGAAAAGAACCTGTTTTTTTCAGCATGAAGTTTCAAGCTGTGTAGGAATCCTGTATCTACCCACCATGCGTAACCACAGGAGAGGAGTGAGTGGTTAATTAGCTTCACTTCAGCTTTGAATAACCAATGTTTAAACTGCCTCTAACATCAGTAGGATGATTGCCATGAGGATCATTAGCTGCACACTGCAACAGAAAGCTGTCAGCATCCCTGTTGACCTAATTCTTTGTTTTTCATAGACTGTCATGAAAAGCCACAGTGAATGTAGAATGAGTAAGCATCACTGTTTCCACTGATTGCTTTCTTGCTTTAGTACAGTTCACTCGCTTTGCTGTGTGCTCAAAGGGAAGAGAGCTTAACTCTTTTGAGAGAAACCAGATCAACAGCATGAAATCCTCATTTATGGACCATAAAAGTGGCAACAGAGCAAGCTACTCTAAACTGTTACTCCAAAATGCATTGGGCTTCTCCTACAAGGAAACACTTCTGGAGTTGAAAGGTTACTTCACATTTCTTAGGATATTCAGCCTGTGACACAGGGTGAATATCTGGCACCCTGAAAGCGAAAGGTATTTTGCTCTTGACCAGACAAGCCCAGAGTTTTGCCACTAAGAGTGCCATATCTGTCAAAGTCACCCTACAGTGACAAATTACTTTTTAAAAATAGATGAAGTTCTCCTCGTCTTGCATCAGGCTGAGGTTAAGAGAATCTTTGTGAAAACTAATTGTCACCAATGAACTGAGCTGAGTAATCCCCTGAGCTCTGAAAAGATAAGTTTTTGGTCTGTGTTTTTTGTTTGTTTTGTTGTTGGTTTTTTTACATTCTGAAACCAGGTAACAATGCTATTAGAGACACACATCAGAGAAAAAGTTAATATTTAAAGAAGAAGATTAAGGAACTAAGAGCAAACTCATATGGCCACTCAACATTATTTTCC